>NC_135986.1:13291637-13402127 GCF_053455715.1 Rhinoraja longicauda
CTATACGATCTGCACTCATCCTTTGATGCTCCCTGGAATAGTGTCCTAGCCTGCTCAACCTCTCCCTATAACTCAGACCATCGCGTCCTGGGAACATCCTCATAAATCTTTTCTTGCAACCTTTCCAGGTTGACATCTTTCCTATAACATGGTACCCAAAACTGAACACAATACTCTAAATGTGGCCAAACTGAACACGATAATCGGCATAATCCGGATGACGAAGTATCATTTCAATCCAAAGAGGAAAAAAGATTCTAAGGGATTAGGAGGCAACTGTGGCTGACAAGGGAAGTTAGGGATGGGATAACACTAAAAGGAAATATGTATATCGCAGGAAAGAGTAGCAGGAAGCCAGAGGATTGGGAAACTTTCATAGGACAACAGAAGGTAACAAAACGGGCAGTAGGGGCTGAAAAGATGAAGTACGAGGGGAAGCTGGCCAAGAATATAAAGAAGGACAGTAAAAGCTTCTTTAGATATCTTAAGAGAAAAAGAGTTGCAAAGTCAAATGTGGGTCCCTTGATGGCAGACACGGGTGAAGTTATTATGGGTAACAAGGAAATGGTAGAAGAGTTGAACAGGTACTTCGGATCTGTCTTCATTAAGGAAGACACAAACAATCACCCAAATGTACAAGAGGATAGAGGATCTAGGGAGGCAGAGGTACTGAAAGAAATTTGCATTAAACGGTGGTCCCTGGTTCTGGACTCGCCCAACATTGGGAACATTTTTCCTGCATCTAGCTTGTCCAGTCCTTTTATAATTTTATATGTTTCTATAAGATCCCCTCTCATCCTTCTAAAGTCCAGTGAATACAAGCCTAGTCTTTTCAATCTTTCCTCATATGTCAGTCCTGCCATCCCTGGGATCAATCTCGTGAACCTACGCTGTACTGCCTCAATTACAAGGATGTCCTTCCTCAAATTAGGAGACCAAAACTGTACACAATATTCCAGATGTGGTCTTACCCAGGCCCTATACACCTGCAGAAGAACCTCTTTACTCCTATACTGAAATCCTCTTGTTATGAAGGCAAACATTCTATTAGCTTTCTTCACTGCCTGCTGTACCTGCATGCCAACTTTCAGTGACTGGTGTACAAGGACACCCAGGTCTCGCTGCACCTCCCCCTTACCTAACCTAACTCCATTGAGATAATAATCTGCCTCCTTGTTTTTGCCGTCAAAGTGGATAACCTCACATTTATCTATATTATACTGCATCTGCCCACTCAGTCAACCTGTCCAGGTCACCCTGCAACCTCCTAACAGCCTCTTCACAGTTTACACTGCCACCCAGCTTTGTGTTATCTGCAAACTTGCTAGTGTTGCTTCTAATTCCCTCTTCCAGATCATTAATATATATGGTAAACAGTTGCGGCCCCAACACCGAGCCTTGCGGCACTCCATTCGCCATTGCCTGCCATTCTGAAAAGGACCCGTTTACTGCTACTCTTTGCTTCCTGCCTGCCAACCAATTTTCTATCCATGTCAACACCCTACCCCCAATACCATGTGCACTAATTTTAGTCACCAATCTCCCGTGCGGGACCTTATCAAAGGCTTTCTGAAAGTCTAGGTATACGACATCCACTGGCTCCCCTTCATCCATTTTACTTGTCACGTCCTCAAAAAATTCCAGAAGATTAGTCAAGCATGATTTCCCTTTCATAAATCCATGCTGACTAGGACTTATCCTTTTACTGCTATCCAAATGCACCATTATTACCTCTTTAATAATTGACTCCAGGATCTTTCCCACCACCGAAGTCAGGCTAACTGGTCTGAAATTCCCCGTTTTCTCTCTCGCTCCTTTCTTGAAAAGTGGGACAACATTAGCTGTCCTCCAATCCACAGGAACTGATCCTGAATCTATTGAACATTGGAAAATGATCACCAATGCATCCACTATTTCTAGAGCCACCTCCCTGAGTACCCTGGGATGCAGACCATCCAGCACTTTGTGTCCTTTTTAATCTTGGAAGGAAGGTATACGATCTAATTACCTTCCAGCCACCTGGACACAATCTCATTTGCATTCTATATTTATTTTTATTATTTTATGCGTTTTTCCGTCAGTGTTGACTCCTGTGATTGACAGCTTCCTCTGCTCCGGGCTGCGGCCGCCCCTGTCACCGAGCGACGTGCACCTGACGTCACATAGGTCACGTATCGTCAGTGACGTCGTTGCCTCGGCAACCGGCCGGTCCAGGCGCGGGGCAGCGGCGAGGCCCACGAGGGGGAGCGGCCTGGGCCCGGGGATGGAGGTGAGGCTTCCTTCCCCCTGCGGGGAGATGTTGGTGTGGCCGGAGGTATCGGCCAGTAGGTGAGGTCCCAAGACTGACTTGGAGAGATGGGGAAGGTGGCGATTGTATTAACTGAGCTGGTTCATTTTATCCAGCCCGCAACAAGCACTTAGACAGCGGGGACCTGTAAGGCAGAAGCTGCCGTCGAAGGTTCGCCGGAGAGCGGATCGCCAAAGAGCCGGGACAAGGCGAGATCGTAGCGCCCCCTCGAAACTTCCCTCCTCGCCGCTGCTGCCGCTGCTCAACCTGGGGAGAGAGTCGGGGTCGAGGGAGGAGCAGGTGAGAGCGGGAGCGCGGGGAGGGTGTCGGCGGGTGCTGCTCCGTCCCTCCCGCCCTCTCTCCCAGAGCCAGCGAGATCTGCTTCGCTGCTCCACTCTCTCCCCGGCCCGTCTCCCTCTAACGCAGCGAAATACGAACAAACACAAGTGAAACTTCCCTCCTCGCCGCCGCCGCTGCTCACCACGGGGATGCGGGGCTTCTGAATAGCAACTACACTTGTGTTTGTTCTTATTTTGCTGCGTTAGAAGGAGACGGGACCGGGGAAGAGAGTGGAGCAGTGGCGCAGATCTCGCTGGTTCTGGGAGAAGGGAAAGAGTGGGAGAGAGCAGCCCCCGCGAATGGCGGCGCTCCTTCACTGGACCCTCTGACACCCTCCCCTCCCCGCGCTCCCGCTCTCACCTGCTCCTCCCTCTACCCCGACTCTCTCTCCCCCACCCCTCACTCTCCTCTCTCTCTACCCCAGTGGTGGTCACTGAATTTTTTCTGTATTATAAATAATTGTATACCTAGGGTATACAATTGCAATATTTCAAGCTCTATTTAAAAATTGAATATTATTTATTTGTTGCCGTATAAACTTAATCACGAGGGGTGTACATTAGCTAAATGCTCACAGTCTTTATCCTGAGGTAGGGGAGTCTAAAACTCGAGGACATTCCCCTCCAAGAATGCACTGACCCGTTGGAATTATCCACCGTCAGTGTGGAGGCTCTGTCAACAGATGAACTGAATCGAGGCTGGATGGGATTGTGAGCAGCGAGGAGGATGTGAAGAGAATTCAGCGGTGGGGAGATACAGACAGGATGACAGAGTGATCAATGGAATATAATTTGGAACAATGCAGAGATCCACTTTGATGGACAAGGTTGGCTGTTTATTATAAACTGGGAGAGATCGGGTACCTTGGATGCTCTCCGGGGTCTGGGTGTCCTTGTACACTGATCACTGAGAGGCAGCATGGAGCTGCAGCAAGTGAACAGGAAGGTGGATGGTACGTTGGCCTTTACTACAGGAGGGTTGGGGGTGGAGCAGCGATACCTTACTGCAGGATTGTGGGGAATTGTGGATGGATGTCTGCGCATTGGGGGAATCGAGGGAAACGGGGACGGTGCAAAAAAGGTGCTGAGGGAGAAGATCAGCCGTGGTCTTGATGAATGACGGGGCCTCATCCTGAAGGGGCCTCATCCTGTTCTTGGTGTTTTCCTGCGAGCAACATCCTCTGCCAATGGGGAATTATACAATGAATTGAAACAGGAGGAGGATTGGGAATAAATACAAAAAGGTCAGGCAGCATCTCCAGGGAGAGATGGAGTTTCAGATCCAGGTCTCAGCTCTGTTTCTCTCTCCAAAGACATTGAGGATTCCAGCTGGGTCTGTCTTTATCTGGGATGTTCCTGCATCGGCAGGGTTTTTTTGTTTTCATCTTTAAATTGGAGCCTGAAGTTAGGGACTGAGCGGAAGTGGAATCAATCTGCACCAGTTGGGGTTTAGAAGAATGAGAGGTGATCTCAACGGCTTCTCTTGTTTGCAAGCAGATTTGGAGGGGTAGAGATGGTGGTGATTGGTTCCAACGAGTTGGTCCTTGCTGTCTGCCGTTCCCATATGGACCTGGGACCTGACTGGTAGAGTCTTGGGGACCTGACTGACCCTCCACTGTGGATATCGGGATGTTCTCTTTCGGCCTGCTGGGCAGTGAACAGTGAGTGTTAGTGCCTTACTGCTCCGGCTTCCTACCTCAGTTTTAACATTCTCATCCTTGTGTTCAAATTCCTCTTTAGACCTCACCCCCTCACTCTTTCTGGAATCCAGACTATTCATATCTGTCAGCTGTAGAGTGCCAGCTCTCTGGTCAGGGAACCAAAGTCACAGAGTGATACAGTGTGATAACAGGCCCTTCAAGCCAACATGCCCCACCAGCCAACATGTCCCAGCTGCCTGCGCTTGGTCCATATCTCTCCAAACCTGTCCTATCCATTTCCCTGTCTATCTGTCTCTTAAACGTTGGGATAGTCCCAGCCTCAATTACCTCATCTGGCAGCTTGTTCCATACACCACCGCCCTTTGTGTGAAAAAGTTACCCCTCAGATTTCTATTAAATCCTTTCCCCTTCACCTTGAACCTACGACCTCCATGTGTATTTTATGTGTGGTGACAGCTGTCCTTTTGTGGAACTGAGACCGTGACTGTGAATCCGGCAGTTTGTCGAGTCCCACAGGAACTGGCCTGTGGGAAAAGCCCATCTGCCGTCCTTCCCCAGCCTGGCCCCTGCGTGACTGCCTCCATTGTTCCAAGGAGAGAAGCGATGATTCTCAGCATCGGCTCCGCCCAACTCCGTCTCCCCCTGCCCTGTCAGTGTCACCAGACACGTGGCTGTAGGCGCGCTCTGTGATTGGTGGAAGCGAGGCGCTGTGATTGGTCGCTTCAGTGGTCCAATCAAACAGTTGACTCAAACTCATCAATGACAGTGCTCGCCTTCCCCATTCCCTCATTAGCATAGGGCGGTGGGGCAGCCTATTTAATCCGCGCTCAGAGCTTGTTCCAGACATTCGTGTGTTTGTGGCCGAGAGACGAAATGCCTGACCCACCGAAAGCGGCCAAGAAGGGCGCCAAGAAAACCGTGTCCAAGCCTGCAGGAAAGGCGGGCAAGAAACGCAGGAAGTCGAGGAAGGAAAGTTACTCCATCTACATCTACAAAGTGATGAAGCAGGTTCACCCCGACACCGGCATCTCCTCCAAGGCTATGAGCATCATGAACTCGTTCGTCAACGATATTTTCGAGCGCATCGCGAGCGAGGCTTCCCGCCTGGCTC
Organism: Rhinoraja longicauda; assembly: GCF_053455715.1. Classification (NCBI taxonomy): domain Eukaryota; kingdom Metazoa; phylum Chordata; class Chondrichthyes; order Rajiformes; family Arhynchobatidae; genus Rhinoraja; species Rhinoraja longicauda. Next base: position 13,297,035 of record NC_135986.1, read on the forward strand.
ATTACAACAAACGGGCGACCATCAGCTCCCGGGAAATCCAGACCGCCGTGCGCCTGCTGCTGCCCGGGGAGCTGGCCAAGCACGCCGTGTCGGAAGGGACAAAGGCGGTGACCAAGTACACCAGTTCCAAGTAAAGATCCTCCGTGCTGACAAACCGAAAACCCAAAGGCTCTTTTAAGAGCCACCCACAAGCTCACGGAAAGAGTTGTTGTACTATTTCGACCTCGATTTTCTGCAAATTGTACTGAGTTTTGTTTCTGCAGCTCCAATGTTTTTAATTATGTTTACGTTAATCAAACTGCGGCAATTTCATAGAAAATAGGCGCAGGAGGAGGCCATTCGAGCCAGCACTATTCTGATCATAGATGATCATCAACAGTCAGTAACCTGTGTCTCTCCCAACTTCTCTCCATAGCCCTTGATTCCGCTAGCCCTGGAGCTCTATCTGTCTCTTAAATCCACCCAGTGTTTTGGCGTCCACTGCCCTCTGGCAGAGAATTCCACAAATTCGCAACTCTGGGTGAAAAAGTTCCTTCTCACCTCAGTTTTAAATGGCCTCCCCTTTATTCTAAAACTATGGCCCCTGGTTCTGGACTCGCCCAACATTGGGAACATTTTTCCTGCATCTAACTTGTCCTGTCCTTTTATAATTGTATATGTCTCTATGAGATCCCCTCTCATCCTTCTAAACTCCAGTGAATACAAGCCTAGTCTTTCCAATCTTTCCTCGTATGACAGTCCCAACATCCCAGGGATCAAACTCGTGAACCAACGCTGCACTGCCTCAATTACAAGGATGTCCTTCCTCAAATTCCTCCCGTTTAGGTGTTGTTGGGGAGTATAGCCTACCTGGGGGCAGCGACGGCACCCGGGCCCCTGGCACGGAGTCCGGCCCTGTTGCTCAGAAGGGTAGGGAAAGGAAGAGGAGAGCGATAGTGATAGGGGACTCTATAGTGAGGGGATCAGATAGGCGATTCTGTGGACGCAGTCGGGAGACCCGGATGGTAGTTTGCCTCCCTGGTGCCGGTGTCCGGAATGTGTCTGAGCGTGTCCAGGATATCCTGAAAGGGGAGGGAGAGGAGCCAGAGGTCGTGGTACATATAGGTACCAACAATATAGGTAGGATAAGGGAAGAGGTCCTGAAAGGAGAATTTAGGGGGCTAGGAAGAGAGTTAAAAAAACGACTAGGTAGAGGATTGAAGTGTAGGACATCTAAGGTTGTAATCTCTGGATTACTCCCTGTGCCACGAGCTAGTGAGTATAGAAATAGGAGGATAGAGCAGTTTAATGTGTGGCTCAGGAGTTGGAGCAGGGGGGAGGGATTCGTTTTTCTGGATAATTGGGCCTGTTTCTGGGAAAGGTGGGAACTGTATAGGCCGGACGGTCTCCACCTTAACCAGAGGGGGACCAACATCCTGGCGGGGAGGTTTGCTAGCACTGTTGGGGAGGGTTTAAACTAATTTGGCAGGGGGTTGGGATACAGCATGGAGCTAGTATAGGGGGTGAGGAGAAGGAAAATATAGAGGAAAAAACTGGTCAGATTGGGAGGCAGAACAAGAATGCCCCAGCACAATGGGGTAGGGCAAGTCTGAACGGCATTTATTTTAATGCAAGGAGTATTGGAAGCAGGGGGGATGAATTGAAGGTGTTACTGAACACATGGGAGTACGACATTGTTGCCATTACGGAAACATGGTTGAAGGAAGGGCAGGACTGGCAGCTCAATATTCCAGGATATAGAATCTTCAGGAGAGACAGAGAGCAGGGAAAAAGGGGAGGGGGTGTTGCAGTATTAATCAAGGAATCTATTTCTGCTGTAAGAAGGGATGATATATTAGCGGGTTCCTCAAATGAGGCTATTTGGGTGTAATTGAGAAATAGAAAAGGAGCATGCACCTTACTGGGTGTATACTACAGACCCCCAAACAGTCAGAGGGAAATAGAAGAACATATTTGTAGGCAAATCTCGGGGGTGTGTGAAAACAACAGGGTAGTAATAGTAGGGGATTTCAACTTCCCGAATATTGATTGGGATAGCCAAAGTGTCATGGGCCCTGAGGGTGCAGAGTTCCTAAGGGTCATCCAGGAGGGCTTTTTTGAGCCAATATGTTGAAAGTCCAACAAGGGAGGGGGCGGTATTGGACTTAATCTTGGGAAATGAGGCCGGACAGGTGGCTGAAGTGTCAGTGGTAGAGCAATTGAGTGATATTTAAGGTGGTAATGGAAAAGGATAAAGAGGGACCAGAGGAAAGAGGAAAATTTCTAAATTGGGGCAAGGCCGATTTTAATCTGATAAGGCAGAAGTTTGCCCTGGTGGAGTGGGATCAGCTTCTCGTGGGGAGGACCGCATCAGAACAGTGGGAGTCATTCAAAGGAATAATTGAAAAAGTACAGAGGAAGAATGTTCCCCTAAAGTTCAAGGGTGGGACAAACAAGTCCAAAGAACCTTGGATGTCGAACGATATAGTAGGATTGATTCGGGAAAAAAGGGGGGCTTTTGGAAGGCATAAAGAACTTAAGGCACAGACATCATTAGAGGAATACAGAAGGTGTAGGGCTTAAAAAAGAAATTAGGAGAGCAAAAAGGGGCCATGAGATAGCACTAGCGGGCAAAATAAAAGAAAATGCCAAAGTGTTCTATAAGTATATCAAGGGTAAGAGGATAACGAGGGAAAGAGTGGGGCCCATCAGGGACCATAGTGGAAAGCTGTGTGTGGAGCCAGAGGATGTAGGAGATGTTTTAAATGATTTTTTTGCATCTGTTTTTACGAGGGAGGAGGGCGATGCTGACTTAGAAATGGAGCAGGAGGGTTGTGATGTTCTTGAGCATATTGCTATTGACAGGGAGGCGGTGCTGGAGGCTCTGGCAGGCTTAAAAGTGGATAAGTCTCCGGGCCCTGACGAGATGTATCCCAGGATGCTGAGAGAGGCAAGGGAGGAGATTGCGGGGGCTCTGGCACAAATTTTCAGAGCCTCTCTTGCAACAGGGGATGTACCGGAGGACTGGAGGATAGCTAATGTGGTGCCATTATTTAAAAAGGGCAGTAGGGATAAACCTGGAAACTACAGGCCGGTGAGTCTGACATCGGTGGTGGGGAAGCTGCTAGAAAATATTCTGAGGGACAGAATCAGTCTTCACTTGGACGATCAAGGGTTAATTAAGGATAGTCAACATGGCTTTGTTAATGGAAGGTCGTGTCTGACTAACTTGATTGAATTTTTTGAAGGGGTGACCAAGGAGGTAGATGGGGGTAGTGCAGTGGATGTGGTATACATGGATTTCAGTAAGGCTTTTGACAAGGTCCCACACAGGAGACTAGTCAAAAAGGTAAGAGCCCATGGGATCCAGGGCACCTTGGCAAAATGGATAAAAAACTGGTTTAGTGACAGAAGGCAGAGGGTGATGGTAGAAGGGTGCTTCTGTGACTGGAGGCCGGTGTCCAGTGGGGTGCCGCAGGGATCGGTGTTGGGTCCCTTACTGTTTGTAATCTACATAAATGATCTGGATGTCAACGTACAGGGCATGATCAGCAAGTTTGCAGATGACACAAAGGTAGGGGGGTGGTGAATAGTGAAGAAGGGATCTGCAAGCTGCAGGAAGATATAGATGAGATGGTCAGATGGGCGGAGCAGTGGCAGATGGAATTTAATCCTGAAAAGTGCGAGGTGATGCACTTTGGCAGAAATAACTTGGAGAGGGAGTACACCATGAATGGAAGGACCCTAGGGAAGACAGGGGTACAGAGGGACCTTGGAGTACAGGTACACAAGTCCTTGAAGGCAGCAGGACAGGTGGATAGGGTGGTTAAAAAGGCATATGGGTTACTGGCCTTCATTAGCCGGGGCATCGAATATAAAAGTAGGGGGGTAATGATGGAATTGTACAGAACACTGGTGAGGCCACAGCTGGAGTATTGTGTACAGTTCTGGTCACCACATTATAGAAATGATGTGATAGCTTTGGAGAGGGTGCAGAGGAGATTCACCAGGATGCTGCCAGGGATGAAGGGCCTCGGCTATGAGGAGAGACTGGGGTTGTTTTCCCTGGAGCAGAGAAGGCTGAGAGGGGACATGATCGCGGTGTACAAGATCATGAGGGGCATGGATAAGGTAGATGGCGGGGAACTTCTTCCACTGGTGGAAGGTTCAACAACGAGGGGACATAGATACAGGGTAAGGGGAGGGAGGTTTCGCGGGGATGTGAGAAAGAACTTTTTCACCCAGAGGGTGGTTGGAGTCTGGAACTCACTGCCTGGGGTGGTGGTGGAGGCGGGAACACTCACAACGTTTAAGAGGCATTTGGATGGGCACTTGAAATGCTACAACATTCAGGGCTACGGTCCAAATGCGGAATATGGGATTAAAATTAGACTGTGTTTGGTAGCGGGCGGTGCGGACACAATGGGCCGAAGGGCCTCTTTCTGTGCTGTAGGACTCTATGACTATGAAATTAGGATACCAAAACTGTACATAATACTCCAGATGTGGTCTTACCAGGGCCCTATACAACTGCAGAAGAACCTCTTTACTGCTCGTTTTGAAGTCCAACATGCCATTAGCTTTCTTCACTGCCTGCTGTACCCGCACACCAACTTTCAGTGACTGATGTACAAGGACACCCAGGTCTCGCTGCACTTCCCCCTTACCGAACCTGACACCATTGCGATAATTGCCGCCAAAGTGGATAACCTCACATTTATCCATATTATACTGCATCTGCCACGCATCTGCCCACTCACTCAACCTGTCCCGGTTTTAAGAAAAAGGACTAAGAGGAAAAACTTTTTCACCCAGAGTTGTGAATCTGGAATTCTCTGCCACAGTGGATGTTTGAGATGCCAGACCAGGCCAAGATGTAATTGTTCAATATGCTCTCCACCATACACATGGAGAGTTTCAAGAAAGTATTACTGGACACACGGAATCTCCTCAATCTTTTCAGGAAATAGAGACATGGATGGCTTTCATAATGATTATATCAATGTGCTGGCCCAGGATAGATCGTCAGAGATGTGCATGCCCAAGAAACAGAAGCCATTGACTCTCTCCACCTCCATCTCACCGATTAATACAAGATCATGGATCCTGTTACTTCGGCATCACTCAATCACATTCCCCCCCTCCCACTATGTATTGACTTCTCATTACTCATTATTCACCCAACAACGGTGATGTCGTTGGGGAATTTCAAGATGGCATTGGAACTGTCTGGCTACACAGTCATAGGAATAGTGTGAGTGGAGCAGGGCACTGAGCACACAGCCCTGGGGTGCTGCTGCCTGAAGGCTATCAAGAGGGAAGTGTTATTGCCAATTCATACTGATTATGGAGAGCTAGCGAGACTGGGCTCGTCATTGAGACATGTCATCTTAGTTTTCTTGGGAGTTCGTGTATTATTGTTGCTCTTTTAAAGCAGGTGGGGAGGTCATTCCAAGGTCTGCAAGAATTCCAAGAAGATTGTAGAGATGTATTGTGAATGAAACAGTGGCTATGGCAAGAGTAAGTCCCCTTAAAGATCAGCATGGCCATCTAGGTGTGGAGCAAAAGGAGATGAGGAAGATTTACAATTAATATTTCTCATCAGTTTTTACTGTGGAGAAGCTTGTGGAATCTGAGGAAATGAGGCAAATGACCTGCAATGTATTGGACCAGATATGTATCAGCAAAGAGGTGGTAGAGGCAGTCACATTGCACATTAAATGGATAAATGGTTTCTGTACCAAAGAGGACACACTCCAACTCCTCCAATAACTACAGACCGGTGGTGCTGACATCACACATCATGAAGTCCCTGGAGAGGCTGGTGCTCACTCACCTGCGACCACTAGTCAAACCCTACCTGGGCCCCTTGCAGTTCACTTACCAAACAAAGGTGGGGGTGGAGAACACCATCATCCACCTGCTCCATCATTCCTATGCTCGCCTGGATAAGCCGGGAAACACCGTGAGAGTCGTGTTCTTTTACTTCTCCAGTGCTTTTAACACCATCCGGCCTCCACTGTTAGGTAGCAAACTGACGAAGATGCGGGTGGATACTCCATTGGTGTCCCGCATCACCAACTACCTGACTGGACGAACACAGTATGTCAGGCTACAGAACTGTGACTCGAACATGGTAGTGAACTACACAGGGGCCCCACAAGGGATGGTCCTCTCTCCCTTCCTGTTCACCATCTGCATCTCGGACTTCAGATACAACTCGGACTACTACCACCTGCAGAAGTTTTCGGGTGACTGCAATTGTGGTCTGCACCAGTGAGGGGAATGAACAGAATACAGAGGTGTAGACAACGACTTTATTGAGTGGTGTGGGCTGACTCACCTGCTGTTCAACACCAACAAGACTAAGGAGTTATTGGTGGACCTTAGGAAGAGAGGAACACCCTCTGTCTCCATCAAGGGCGTAGATGTGCAGTTCACCAAGGAGCACAAGTAACTTTGAAACGTGGACAGTAAACTGGACTAGTTCAGGGACTCCGAGGCACTGTATAAGAAGGGACAGAGCCATCTGTACTTTCTGAGAAGGAACCGCTCTTTCAAAGTGTGCAGTAAGATGTTGCAGACGTTCTATCCATCAGTGGTGGCTAGTGCCATCTTCGGTGCTGGGGTAGCAGGGCGAAGGCCACGGACGCCAACAGGATCAACAAACTCATCAGGAAGGGTGGGTCCGTGGAGGGGAGGATGCTCCTCAAACTGCAGAACATCTTGGACAATACAGCTTACCCCTTCCATGACACACTGGTCAACCTGAGGAGCACCTTCAGCAACAGCCTGGTTCTAGTTTCTCAGGTCAGTAATGTCGTCAGTGGAGTGGTGTGCACCTCCTGTCAGATGTAGGAAATCAGGAACAAGTCAGGAGTCCCTGACGACCACGTTTGCAGGAAGTGTCTCCGGCTGCAGCTCCTCTCAGACCACACGGATCAGTTGGAGTATCAGTCGGACACACTGAGGAGCAGACAGGACGCAGAAAGTGTTCTTAACCGTAGTGTCAGAGAGGTAGTTTATTGTTTTCATATACTGCATTGACATATTTTGTGTTATGGGTTTTTACAGAGGAATATGTGTGCAGACCTGTTGTGTTGATGCAAGTAAAAACTCAATTGTAATAAAAAAAACTCGCTTCTTGTGAATGCATCACTATTCAGTTCCTACCGACTTGATTTCAAATTAATTTCAATCACCTCCGCAAACCATTAAGTCTGAATCTGCGGTGCGAATTTACAGACCCGATGCCGAAACTGACGGAATTCAGTTCTACCTGAGACTGGAGATAAACGACTGCTCCCCGGAGAGGTTTCGAGTCGACCTTTGTGTTGCTGGATTTATAGAGTTAAGTGGGTAAGAGGAGAGCAGAGAACGCTGGAGAATGATCTACTAACAGCCCCTCCTCAATTTGAACCTTCAGAATATCGGCCTAAATTCAGCTTTCCTCATCTCAACCGCTGAAAGCAAGAATCAATCAAGCGCATGCAGCGGGGCAATAACTAAAAGTTCATTAATTACATGATAATCTTCTCATACTCCCGATCACTGCTCCCTCTGTGAGACGGTGGGCGGCTCTTAGAAGAGCCTTTGTTTTGTCGTTTGGAGAAAGGGGGTTTATTCAGCCGCCAAACCCATAGAGAGTGCGGCCCTGGCGTTTCAGAGCGTACACCACATCCATGGCAGTGACCGTCTTACGCTTGGCGTGCTCGGTGTAGGTGACTGCATCCCTGATCACATTCTCCAGGAAAACTTTCAGCACCCCGCGGGTCTCCTCGTAGATGAGACCCGAGATTCGCTTGACACCGCCACGGCGAGCCAGGCGGCGGATGGCTGGTTTGGTGATGCCCTGGATATTGTCGCGAAGTACTTTCCGATGCCGCTTGGCTCCGCCTTTGCCCAGTCCTTTGCCTCCTTTCCCTCTTCCAGACATGATGCTGCTTCACCGAAGTCGCTGCACAATAAACGGCCGACTGCTACTGTCTCCTTTTATACACAGCGCCCCGACCTGCTCCAGACGCAGAGAGAGAGAGAGAGAGAGGTGGGAAGGGGTGGAGACAGAATCAGAGTGACAGACAGAGCAGAGAGCGGCCTCTCATCTCCAGCTCCTTCCTCGGTTATCTGCAATCGGCAATTTGCAGCGGTTTGCTGACAATACACCCAAGACTCAGCGCTCCGCAACCTTTCAGAGGCACGGATTTCACATTAAAGGCCAATCAGTAATATTACTGCCTAAATACAGTGACAAGTTACTTTGTCTCCTTCCCATTCATCTCTAGAGCCTGTTCCCTACTCCCAAACCGCTTCTCCCACATAACTCAGCAGTTTACAACCATCTAATTAGGGGAACCTCCAGAGATGGGCTTGGGCCGTTAGCGGGGTTTCATCATCAGTGTTTCCGTCTCACAGACAAATGAACGGCCTTGAGCTGCACACATCCCCAGACCGGAAATTCCATTCTACAATACAATACAATATATCTTTATTGTCATTGTACTGGGGTACAACGAGATTGGGAATGCGCCTCCCATACGATGCAATAATTCAATTATTGCGTCTAATGGAAATTATTTCCCCTTGGCACTGAGGTCCAGGACAGGAATTACTTAATTCGGAATCAGTTCTTTCACGAAAGATTTTGATTGCAGACCCAAAAAGCTAGAGTAACTCAGCGGAACAGGCAGCATCTTTGGAGAAAATGAGTGGGTGAGGTTTCGGGTCGAGACCCTTGTTTATTTTAGTGGTGCTGAAAAAGTTCAGGATTTTACATAGAGTTATACAACGCGGAAATAGGCCCACCCAAACAACTCCCTCCACAGCTACTTTCACTGCATCTCCAGGAGCTATAACACCTGTCCCCATTCCTCCTCTCTCACATCCATCCATGGACCCCAGTACTCTATCCAGGTGAGGGAGAGGTTCACCTCTGCTAACATAATATACTGTATATTTGCGCACCCGACGTGGCCTCCTTTACTTCAGCGAGCCCAAGCATAGTCTCAATGACGTTTCGCCAAATACTACTTGCGCTTGGTCCGTCATAACGCGCTGGATCTCCCAGCCTCTGGCCTTTGTAAATCCCCTTCCCATACAGACCATTCTATCTTGGCCAAACTGCATTGCCAGAGTGAAGCCACAAGCAAACTGCAGGAACAGCACCTCATTGGATAGCTGAACACCTAATGGTATGAACATTGAATTATCAAATTTTAGGTAATTGACCTAAAAACAACCCCAAACACCGCCCCTTCTACTTTTTCTCCCCCTCCCCTCTCCTCCCTATGTCCCACATGGACTCACACACCAATCCTCCCCTTCCACCGATATTCCACCTATAGGCATCACAATTTGTACCTCTTCTATCCTTATCCTATCTATCCTTGCATTCAAGAGAGAGCAAGATAGAGCTCTTAAGGATAGCTGAGTCAAGGGGTATGGGGAGAAGGCAGGAACGGGGTACTGATTGAGAATGATCCGCCATGATCACATTGAATGGCGGAGCTGGCTCGAATAGCCGATTGGCCTCCTCCTGCACCTATTGTCTGTTATCTCACACCTTTTGTTTTTCATCTCTGGCCTTGTCCAACCTTTTGCCTGTCCAACCATCTGCGCCTCACCACTATCCACCTATCAATTGTGTAGAAATTGCAGATGCTGGTTTAAACCAAAGGTAGACACAAAATGTGACAGTAACTCAGCGGGACAGGCAGCATCTCTGGAGAGAAGGAATGGGTGACGTTTCGGGTCTTGACATTTCAGTACAGTTAGCTCCTGTCTCACACAACCTCTTCCAGTTTCTTCCCCACCACTGATGTCATGTTCATTGGCCTTTAGTTCGCTGGCTGGTACTTGTGGCCTCCTGTACCTCGGCAAACCAACTGGAGACTCGCCAACCATTTCATTGAACGTTTGCACTCGCTCCACCAAGGCCTACTACCTGCCCCCATTGCTAACCATTTTAACTCTCTTTCCTTCCCATACTGACCTTTCTATTCTGGGCCTCTTCCATTACAAAAGCAAAGTGTTCCAACCATCTGTCTCTCAAAACTTCCCTGGCTTGTGTTCACCGCTTACCTGCCACACTTTGTGCTGCCTCTGTCTCCCAGCTTTCTCTCCCCCTCCCACAATCAAACTGCAAAAGGGTCGCAGACCGACACCATCCCCTGTTCATGTTCTCCACAGATGCTGCCTGACCTGCTGACTTGCTCCAGCACTTTCTGTCCTTTTTAATCTTGGCAGGAAGGCATACGATCTAGTTACCTTGGCAGGAAGGCATACGATCTATTTGCATTCTATATTTATTTTTATTATTTTATGTAATTTTCGGTCAGTGTTGACTCCTGTGACTGACAGCTCCCTCTGCCCCGGTCTGCGGCCGCCCCTGTCACGTGACGCGGGGCAAACTCACCGAGCGACGTGCGCCTGACGTAACACAGGACACGTAGCGTCAGCGACGTCGTTGCCTCGGCAACCGACCGGTCCGTGTGCGGGGCTGCGGCGAAGCCCAAGGAGGAGGAGCGGCCTGGGCCCGGGGATGGAGGTGAGGGTTCCTTCCCCCCGGCGGGGAGATGTTGGTGTGGCCGGAGGTATCGGCCAGGAGGTGAGGGGGTGAGGTCGCAAGACTGACTTGGAGAGATGGGGAAGGTGGCGATTGTATTAACTGAGCTGGTCCTTGCTCTTTGTCGTTCCCAGGTGGATCTGGGACCTGACTGGTTGAATCTTGTGCGTCTGACTGCTCCTCCACTGTGACATCTTCCTGCCTGCTGGGCAGTGAACAGTGAGTTTGTGTTCGTACCTTATCCACTGGGTCCTTGCATCAGATTTAGCATTCTCATCTTCGTGATCCAATTCCTCCTTGGTTCTGACTGACTCAATCTCTCTGTAACCCCCTCTGGTGCTGTGACCATCCTCCATCTGTGGCCTCTTTAGCATCATTGCATTCCTTCCCATTTTAGACTGGAGGCTTCTGCCCAGTATGTTACTGGTTCCTCTATTCTCCGTCATACATATGTACATGATATCATTGGTAAGCTTGCAGGTGACACCGCAATTATGGTACAGTGTACAGGGAAAACGGTTGTTTATGTTTACAACAGGATTTAGATCAATTGGTAAAGTGGACAAGGAAAAGACAGATGGAATTTAACTCAGACAAGTGCATATTGATGGATTTTTAGTGGTGATATCAGGGCATTGGGATTGAATTCAGACATTGAATGTTTGGATCTTGCAGAAGGGTGGCTGAGTAGATTGACTTTGGGATACCAGTACACAGTTGGCTGAAAGTTGCAACACAGGTAGAGAGAGTGAAGAAGGCCTATGGCATTCTTGCCTTCATCAGCGGAGGCTTTGAGTACAAGAGATGGACATCAGTTGTACAAACTGTTGATTAGAGAGTATTGAGAGTATTGCCTGCAGTTCTGGTTGACACACCACATGAAAGATTTGCTTAAGCCAGATAGTGTGCAGAAATTATTGCAAGAATGTTGCCTCGATTCGGTGGGCCTGCAGGTGAGATTGAGTACGCTGCTCTGTCAGGAGTGAGGAGGCTGAGAGATGACATGTTTGGGGTGCATAACATTCTGAGTGGCATAGATGGGGATAGCTAGAATTTGTTATGGTAGGAGTGCTTAACTGGAGAGCATAGGTTTAAGGAGAGACGCAGTGCATTCCAGATATTACCCAATGCCTGGGTGAAAAAAGAAATGATTCCTCCTTAAACCTGTGCCAACGACACCTCTTCCTGTGGGACAGGTTTCTTACTATAACATATATAACATATATAACATATAACAACTACAGCATGGAAACAGGCCTGTCCGGCCCTACCAGTCCACGCCGACCATTCTCCCTGACCTAGTCTCATCTACCTGCACTCAGACCATAACCCTCCAATCCCCTCCTATCCATATACCTATCCAATTTACTCTTAAATAATAAAATCGAGCCAGCCTCCACCACTTCCACCGGAAGCCCATTCCATATCAGTGGCTCTCATGATCTTGTACATCTCTATCTGCTTCGGTTCATTCTCCCCAGCACCATGAAAACATACCCAGCCTGTCCTGTCTCCCCTCATAACTGAACCATTCCACCCCAGGCAAGATTGTGGTGAATCTCCTCTCCAATGCAATCACATCTTTCCTACACGGCCAGTAGGGTGACGCAATGGTAGAGTCGCTGCATTGCAGTGCCAGAGACCTGGCTTTGTTCCGAACAACGGGTGCTGTCTTTACGGAATTTGTACGTTCATCCCGTGACCGGCATAGGTTTTCTCCGGGAAAAATATTGTTTCCTCCTTCAGATACCTGGAGTGATCTGACCCCCACAACCCTGTGGTGCAGCAAACTCCAGACATTCCCTTAGCCTACAGTGCAGTGCAGGGGGTGTTCATTTATTTCTGTACAACAAAGGAATCTGTGACCATACAGAGTAGTGCTGGGTTGTTGGACTCTGTGACCTTTCATTATGGAGCCTTATGGGATAAGCTCAGTGCTTATCAAACAGTGTTGTGTTTTACAGGCCTGTGACTGCAAGTGCATTGTCATTTCCTGTCAGATCACTATCAGTGTAATAGACTAATAAAATCAATGATCAGCCCGAAACTTCATACTCTTCTGTGCCTGTTCTCAATGATACAGTTCAATCTCAAAAATTATTGTTTCTGTTTTCAAATACCTGATGTCGTCTGGTGCACACAACTCAATGGGATAGAAAACTAAAAAGATTCACCTCCCCTGCACCATCCTGAGGATGTCCCAGACTGAAAATAGAACAGCAGAGGAACCTTCTGCCCACAATGTCTGTGGCAAACATGATGCCAAATTAAACATATCTGCTCTGCCTGCACATGATCTACATTGCTCCATCCTGCATATTTATGTGTATCTTAGAGCCTCTTAAATCCCACAACACTGACTACCTCCACCACCATATCTGGCAGCACATGGCCACTCTGGGTAAAAATTTGCCCAGATATTTGTATCATGTCCCTCTCACATTAAAGCTATTTCCTCTCATCTGACATTTTCTCTGTAGGAAACGGACCTGACTATAGTACTACAGTATATAGTATGTAGGTTGATTGGCTGGGTAAATGTAAAAATTGTCCCTAGTGGGTGTAGGATAGTGTTAATGTACGGGGATCACTGGGCGGCACGGACTTGGAGGGCCGAAAAGGCCTGTTTCCGGCTCTATATATATGATATGATATGATATGATAGACCATCAGAGTTGATGTCTTTGAGGACTGTGGTTGGTTTCTACATGTCCATCTCCAATGTAGTGCAGCGGGTGTCTTTCTGTATAACACAGGTGTTGCTGCTGGATATCTGTGGCTCCACACAGCAGTGCTGGGTTGCTAGGCTCTGTGTCCTTGCATCACGGTGCCTTATTGCTTCAGCTCTGTGCCTGTCATACAATGATGTGTATTTTCCAAGCTTAGAGTACATGGAGTGTATTATTGTCTCCTGTCCGTTCATTCTTTGTGTCATAGACTCATAAACTCATACAGCATTGAATCAGGCCCTTTGGCCCAACTTGCCCATGCTGACTAAGATGCCCCATCTACATTAGACTTCATGTTGTGCACTAAACATTACACCCTTTATCCTGTATCCGTACACTGTGATGGCTTGATTGTAATCATGTATGATCTTTTCGTCGACTGGATAGCGTGCAACAAAAAGCTTTTCACTGACACATGTGACCATAATAAACTAAACTAGACTAGTTTCATCTGCCCGCGTTTAGCGCATGTCCCTCTACACCTTTCCAATCCATGTACGTGTCCAAATGCCTTTTAAACATTGTTATTGTACCTGCCATAACTACCTCCTCTGGCAGCTCGTGCTATATACTCACCACTCGCTGTGTGGAAAATGTTGCCCCTCTGGTTCTGATTACTTCTTATCAATCTCAGCTTAAACCTATGTCCCCTTGTTCTTGATTCCTCTACTCTGCAAAATGTGCATTTCCCCTGTCCATTCCCCTCATGATCTTTCTATAAGATCATCCCTCAGTTTCTTTTTTTTTCTTTTTTAAAAATTTTATTTAAGTTTTAACAGAACTCATACATGTTACATTTCATAGTAAGCAATAATAACTACATTATAAATTCGATTATACACGTATTGTTCTGTATTATCTCCCCTCCCACCCCCCCCCCCCTTCCCCCCACCCCCAGTTAAAAAGAAGGAAAAAGAAAAAGAAAAAGAAAGAGAGAAAGAAAGAAAGCTGGAGTCCAGAAGGAGACACTTCCGGGTAATTTCTTATTAAATTCTTATTAAAGGTATCAAAACAATCCTGAATTTAAATATTTCCAATTCTTAATCCTAGCTTTAAAATGAATGGGTTCCACACCTTCAAGAAGAAGTCGTATCCATTTCTCAGATTATACGTTGCTTTTTCTAATGGGATACAACTACGCATTTCTGCATACCATCTTTCAAATCTATTGCTATTTTGAGAAATCTTTCCTGATGTTTATCTAAAATTAGCTTTAGTAATATTCCTTTAGTATCTCCCAATAAAAACAACCTTGAGTCCAATGGTATGATCTTATTCATCAATTGTTCCAATTTTTTTTTAAAGTCTTTCCAAAAAGGAGTTACCTTCTGACATGCCCATGTAGAGTGTAAAAAAGTACCCACGTCTTGGTTGCATCTAAAACAAATTTAAGATGAGTTTGGTTTTAAATTGTTTAATCTTTTAGGGGTTAAATATAGTTGATGTAAAAAATTATATTGTACTAAACTATATCTCACATTAATAGTATTTTTCATACTATCTAAACACAGTCTTTCCCAACTTGGTTCATCAATGATAATATTAAGATCTGTTTCCCATCTTTGTCTTGATTTTTGAATTCCTATCTTTGGACTAGATTTTTGTAATAATTTATACATTGATGATATAATTTTTTTTATTCCCGCCCTGAATCAAGGATTCAATTCCTTTAATCTGAAATAGAGACATTGAATTACCTAACTTTTCCCTTAAAAAAGATTGTAATTGATAATAGAAAAAAATACTATTCCCTGGAATTTGATATTTATTTCTCAATTGAGAAAATGTCAAAAAGTTATTTCCTTCATAGCAATCTCCTATATTTTTAATACCCTTCTGTTCCCAGACTTGTAGTATTTGATTATTACAAGCAAACGGCAATAATCTATTTTTTACTAATGGAGTTTTAGCTGTTAAAAAAAATCTTTTATCATTAACTTTAACTGTTTTCAACAATGTATTAATTAAATGTTTTAGCAAAGGTGACTCTTTATCCTTAACTAATAGCTTCGCTTCCCATTTATATATAAATTCTTCTGGACATAACTCTTTTATTTTATCCATTTCAATTTTAACCCATGCTGTTTTTCCACCCTCTTGATAAAAGGATGAAATAAAACTCATTTGTGCTGCCAGATAATAATTTTTAAAATTTGCTAATTGCAGTTCACCTAATTCAAATTTCCATGTTCATTTTTCCAGAGACACTCTTGGCATTTTACCTTTCCAAAGAAAATTCCTCACAATTTTGTTCAATTCTTGAAAAAAATTATTTGGCAAAGGTATAGGCAGTGTTGAAAATAAATACTGTATCCTGGGAAAAATATTCATCTTAATACAGTTCACTCTCCCTATCAATGTAATTGGAAGATTCATCCATTTCTTCAGGTCCTCATCTATTTTTTTTATTAGTGGTTTATAATTTAATTTATACAGATTATTTAACTTATTATCTACTTTAACTCCTAAGTACTTAATGCCTTCTTTTTGCCATTTAAACTGACTTTCTCTTTTACATTGATCATAATTGCCTTCAAAAAGAGGCATTATTTCAGTTTTATCTTTATTAATTTTACATCCTGATACTTTCCCGTATTCTTCCAATCTGAAATATAATTTTCTTAAGGATTCCAATGGTCTAGTAAGACAAATTAAGACATCATCTGCAAATAAAGTAATTTTGTGATCTTCCTGATTAACTTTAAATCCTTTAATGTCTGAATCTGATCTTATTAGTTCTGCCAGAGGTTCAATAGCCAGTACAAATAGAGCTGGTGACAAGGGACATCCCTGTCTGCTAGATCTTTCCAAATTATATGGTTGAGAAGATTGGCCATTTGTCACCACTTTGGCTTTGGGTTGTTTATAAAGAGCTTTTACCCAGTTAATGAAACTATTCCCCAATCCATACTTCTCTAATACTTTAAATAAAAAATCCCATTCTAACCTGTCAAACACCTTTTCAGCATCTAAAGCAACTGCTACGCTTAATTCCTTTCTGTTCTGTGCTAAATGTAAAATACTTATAAATCTTGCTACATTATCAGATATTCTCCTTTTTTTTGACAAATCCAGATTGATCCTCTTTAACCAACTTAGGTAAAAATTCTGCCAGTCTCTTTGCCAAAAGCTTGGCAACTATTTTATAATCTGCATTCAACAGTGATATTGGTCTATACGACGATGCTTTTGAAGGGTCTTTCCCTTTTTTTTGAATTACAGTTATAATTGCCATTGAAAAGGATTCCGGTAATGTAGAAGTTTTTTCCGCTTGTTGTATCACTTCCATAAATACTGGTAACAACAAATCTTTAAATTTTTTATAGAACTCTGGCGGGAAGCCATCTTCCCCTGGTGATTTATTACTTGGTAAAGAATGTAGTACTTCCTCCACTTCTCTCAAAGTAAAGGAGGCATTTAGTCCCATCTGCTCCTCATTAGAAATTGTTGGTAATTGTATCTTAGATAAGAAATTATTTATCTTAATTTCATCCTTTTCAGATTCAGAATGATACAGGTTAGTGTAAAATTGCTTAAATACCTCATTAATTTCTCTAGGTTTATGTAATAGTATTTTGATCTGTTCTAATTGAATTTATTGTTCTTAATATTTGTTCTTCTTTCAGTTGCCATGCCAATACCTTATTCGCTCTTTCTCCTAATTCATAATACCTTTGTTTAGTTCGTAATATTAATTTTTCTGTTCTATAAGTATGTAAAGTATTGTACTGAAATTTTTTATTTCCAAGTTGTATTTTTTTTGTATAACAGTATATAACAGTATATAACAGTATATAACAGAGCTTTATTTGTCATTCGGTACCAAGGTACCGAACGAAACTACATAGCAGTCGTACAAAAAAAGAACACAAGACACATAACCCCAACACAAACGTCCATCACAGTGACTCCAAACACCCCCTCACTGTGATGGAGGCAACAAAACTTCCACTCTCTTCCCCACGCTCACGGACAGACAGCTCGTCCCCGACCGACCCGCACAGTCCCCGCAAGAGGATGGAAGGCCCCGCGACCAAGCCTTGCGCAGCTAAGTCCCGTGGCCGAGCCGCACCGGGCGATGTTAAGTCCCGCGGCCGAGCCGCACCAGCGATGTAAAGCCCCGCGGCCGAGCCGCACCGGGCGATGTTATGTCCCGCGGCCGAGCCGCACCAGCGATGAAAAGTCCCGCGGCCGAGCTGCACCGGGCGATGTAAAGTCCCGCGGCCGAGCCGCACCGGGCGATGTTAGGCTACGCGGCCGAGCTGCACCGGGCACTGTTAAGTCCAGCGGCCGAGCCGCACCAGCGATGTAAAGTCCCGCGGCCTGAAGAAGCATTCTGTAAGTCTTTTTCTAATACGGTGATTTATTTTTCTAATCTTTCAGATTCCTTCCTATAATCTTTCTTTATCTTAGATGAGTAGCTTATAATTTGGCCTCTCAAGTATGCCTTCATTGCATCCCATATAATGAATTTATCATTAACTGAATTTAAATTTGTTTCCAAAAATAATCGAATTTGTCCTCGAATAAAATTGCAAAAGTCTGCCTTTTCAATAGTAAAGAGTTGAGCCTCCATCTATATACTGACTGTTCTTTATCTGGCATCTTAATTTTCATTAATAATGGTGAATGATCCAATAGCAATCTAGCCTTGTAATCTATTTGTATTATTCTTCCCCTTAATTGAGCTGAAATCAAAAATAGATCTATTCTAGAATATGTCTCATGTCTATTGGAATAGAAGGAGTAGTCTTTTTCCCTAGGATGGCTTTTCCTCCAAATATCTATTAAATTTAAATTTTCCATTAAGTTCAATGTTGTCTTCGCTGCTCTTGTCCTTGTCATTGTTCTTGATGATCTATCCATTTCTGGATCTAAACAAAAGTTAAAATCTCCCCCTACCAATATATTTTCATGTGCTTCCGCTAGATTTTCTTTTATTTTTTTTATTATTATTTATTTATTTTTATTTTTTAATTTTTGAAAAGCATATGTACAAATAGAAATAAAAGACACATTTGTTACAGAGTTCTTACATAGCTTCAATTTTTAAATTTTTAAAGAGAGAAAGTAAAAATAAAAAAAACTATAAACTATTGGGAAGAGAGAATAAGAGGATTTAAAAAAAAAAGATATAACTATAAAAATTAAAGGGAGTAGATCCGGGAGACAATAACCACAGTTGTACATCCAACCCCTAACTCAAGTTTCAACTTTTAATTTAAAATTTTTATTTTAGTCCTGTGCCAAACCCATTTACTTTTCTAAAAATTCAATAAATGGAGACCATATTTTAAAAATAACTCAGGTTTGTCAATTAAGGCAAATCTTATTTTTTCCAAATGCAGGGTCTCTGTCATTTCCGTAGTCCACATTTTAATTGTGGGGGTTATTGTTTTTTTCCAAAATTTAAGTATTAATTTTTTCGCAGTTATTAGACTGTAATCAAGAAAATGTACCTGACTTGTTGTAAAATTTGTAGTATGTTCTGATAATCCTAATATAATTAATTTTGGATCCATATCCAATTGTTTGTTAATAACTTTAGAAACTATTTTAAAAATCTCCAACCAGAAGTTTTGCATTTTTATACAAGTTACGAAAATATGAGTTAAATTAGCTTCTTGAAATTGACATTTATCACAAATAGGAGAGATACTAGGAAAAATCCTATTTAATTTCGTCTTCGAATAATGTAATCTATGTATTATTTTAAATTGTATTAAGGAATGTCTAGTATTTAATGAACATTGGTGTATATGTTGTAAACTTTCATCCCATATATCTTGCATTATGAGTTGATTCAATTCGTCCTCCCATGCTCGTCTATAAGATTCTGATGACGGAATGTCAGTGTCAAGGAGAGTATTATAAATAAAGGATATTAATTTATTTGAATTATAATGTCGATTCAGGCATACATCAAGTGTTTCTGGACCTCTAAACTTATATTCTTGCATGTGTAATTTTACATAATCTCTAAGTTGTAAATATCTAAAATAATTATTAACATGTAATCCGTACTTCTGCTGTAAATCCTGAAAAGAAAGAAAAGTTCCCTTATGATAAAGATCTCCCACCCTTTTAATTCCATAACTTTTCCATTGAGCAAATCCTCTATCTAAGACAGACGGTTTAAAAGAAGGGTTATTCGCAATAGGAAGGAAAACAGATAATTTACTCAATTTTAACGTAAGATTTAATTGTTTCCAGGTACGGATAACACTGTGTATAATGGGATTACCTCCATATGTTTTTTTATTTAAATTTATTGGAGCTAAGAGGATCGCACCAATGTCAAATGGTAAACAATCCTCTTTCTCCATCTTTAACCAATCCGGTTGTTGATCAGAATCATCCAACCAGCAGGTTATATTTTTAATATTAACCGCCCAATAATAAAATAAGAAGTTAGGTAAGGCAATTCCTCCATTAGTTTTAGACTTACATAGATGTCTTTTATTTATTCTATGAGTCTTGTAGTCCCAAATAAAATTAGTAACAATTGAATCAATTTTTAAAAAAAACTTTTTTGGAAGATAGATCGGAATTGCTTGAAATAAGTATAGTAGCTGTGGAAGAAAGATCATCTTTATAGCATTACTACGACCAACTAATGATATAGGAAGTGTTTTCCAAAATTGGATATTTCTGTGTAATTTAGTGAGTAAAGGAGGAAAATTTAATTTAAATAAAGAAGTATATTTCCTAGTCACGTAAATTCCAAGATATTTAAACTTTTCATAGGCAATTTTAAAAGGAAATTGTTGAAGTATGGCCGGATTATACTCCATTATTGGCATAATTTCACTTTTGTACCAGTTAATTCTATAACCTGAAAATGAACCAAATTGAGTTATGAGATTTAATAAATTCGGAATGCTAATTTCTGGCTTTGTAATATATATTAATACATCATCCGCATATAAAGAAATTTTATTGGTTGCATGTTTAGTGTTATAGCCATGAATATCTGAATTTGATCTAATACTCTCAGCAAGTGGTTCTATAATAAGGGCAAATAGAAGCGGTGATAGTGGACATCCTTGTCTACAACCCCTAGATAAATGAAATTTGGATGACAGCATTTGATTAGTTAATATTCTAGCTGTTGGGGATGTATATAAAAGTTTCACCCATGAACAAAAATTTTCACCTAGTTGAAATTTTTCCATCACTGAGAAAAGATAGGGCCATTCTACTTGATCAAATGCTTTTTCAGCATCTAGCGAGATGATTGCTAAATCTTCGTTTAATAGTCTATTTGAATATATTATATTGAACAAGCGTCTCAAGTTGAAAAATGAATATCGTTTGGCTATAAAGCCTGATTGATCGGGGTGTATCAATTTATCTATAACTAGACTTAATCTATGAGCTAAGATTTTCGCTAATATCTTCTGATCAGTATTTAAAAGAGCTATCGCCCTATACGAACCAGGGTCTTCAGAATCCTTATCTTTTTTAGGAATGAGGATTATTGTTGATTCAGTCAGAGTTTGCGGTAATCTCTGTTGTTTAAAGGCGTGACTATATACAGTTTGCAAACGTGGTGAGATCAAATCACTAATTTTTTAATAAAATTCATTATTTAAGCCATCAGGGCCAGGAGTCTTCCCATTTTTCATGGATTTAATGGTCTCTTCAACGTCTTTCATAGTTATTTCTGCGCCCAGTGAATTTCTATCACTCACATTCAAACCAGGAAGGTTACATTCCTGCAAAAAGTTTTGCATCTGCGCAGAGCTATCTGTTATTTTTGATGAAATTAATGACTGATAAAATTGCAAAAATCTCTGATTAATATCCTTAGGTAATTTAAGCAAATCTCCGTTTTCTGATCTAATTTTATGAATTGTAGAATCATCTTCTAATTTACGGAGTTGACGTGCTAGCAATTTCTGTGGTTTATCTCCAAATTCAAAATGTTTTTGTTTAGTATATTGAAAAAGCCTTAAAATATGAGCTGAGAGAATATAATTTAACTTATATTTGAGATCTGCAATTTTATTATGTATTTCAATAGAGGGAGCGATGGCATTTGTTATGTCTAACTGTTTTATCTGACTTTCTAGGTCATGTTGTTCAGCCCGCTTCTTCTTGTTTTGAGACGCTTGAAAGGCAATAATACATCCTGCACAAACTTCTCATCTGTATTTGGTGCATATATATTCATTAAAGTCCACAATTCTGAGAAAATTTGACAATGTACGATTATAAATCTACCTACTGGGTCACTTACAATATTTTGTATCTTAATTGGTAGCATTTTCTTAAATAGGATAGCAACCCCTCTTGCTTTTGAATTAAAAGAAGATGCTACCATACTTCCTACCCAGTCTCTCTTTAACTTTTGATGTTCTTTTTCCGTTAGATGTGTTTCTTGTAAGAAAGCTATATCCACTTCCAATTTTTTCATCTGTGTTAAAATTCTCTTCCTTTTTATCGGTCCATTTAACCCATTCACATTATAACTTAGAAAATTTAATTTATTATCCATTCATTCTTTTTTTTTTTTTTTCCCCCTTCTTCCTTACCTTGATACCTCTTCCAATATTTACGTTGTGCCGTATTTCAGTGTACTCCCTTCCATCGTCCAGGTACAAAAACAGAAAAGAAAAAAGAAAGATAGAAAAGTAAACCACCCTCCCTCTAATGTTGTTAATAAATAGATTAACAACATTACCCCCCTCTATTATACGAGGTGTGGTCCACACCACACTTGTGCCCATGATTATGGTGGAGCATGCATATTCTCCAACCCCCCCGATATTTCAAGTACTTCTAAAGATTAACTATCCTTAATACAATTGATCCCCTCTATAGTATACAGATCTTGTTAATAATCATTCATTCATGGATCTTCTTAATCAATTCTCGATGGCAATTCTTCAGCAAAATCTTGTGCTCTGACAAAGTCTTTGAAAATTTTATTTTCTCCAATGTTGATCCTGATCTTCAAAGTAGCAGGATGCAGTAAAATGAACTTATAACCTTTCTTCCATAAAATATTTTTTGCCTTATTAAATTCTTTTTTCCTGCTCAACAAGACATTACTAATATCTGGGTAAAAAATTATTTTTGTACCTTCATACTCTATTGGTTTTCCCTGTCTTATATTCATCCCGACTGATTTGAGGACCAATTCTCTATCTTGGTATCTTAAGAATTTAATCAACACAGATCTTGGCTTGAAATATTGGAATATATACATACCGTAGGTATACAATTATTTATAATACAGAAAAAAAACAGTGACCACCACTGAGGTAGAGAGAGAGGAGAGAGAGGGGTAGTGGGGTGGGGGGGAAGAGAGTTAGGCAGAGGGACCAGCAGGTGAGAGCGTGGGGAGGGGGAGGGTGTCAGAGGGTCCGGTGAAGGAGAGCCGCCACTTGCGGGGGCTGCTCTCTCCCACACTTTCCCCTCTCCCTCTCTCCCAGATCCAGAGAGATATGCGCCACTGCTCCACTCGCTTCCCCGGCCCCGTCTCCGTCTAACGCAGCAAAATAAGAACAAACATGTGTAGTTATTATTCAGAAGCCCCGCATCCCCGGGGTGAGCAGTGGCGGCGGCGAGGAGGGAAGTTTCACTTGTGTTTGTTCGTATTTCGCTGCGTTAGAGGGAGACGGGCCGGGGAGAGAGTGGAGCAGCGAAGCAGATCTCGCTGGCTCTGGGAGAGAGAGAGGGAGGGAGGGAGGGCGGGCGAGAGGGACGGAGCAGAACCCGGCGACACCCTCCCCCTCCCCGCGCTCCCGCTCTCACCTGCAGCTCCCTCTACCCCGACTCTCCCCAGGTTGAGCGGCGGCAGCAGCGGCGAGGAGGGAAGTTTCGAGGGGACGCTGCGATCTCGCCTTGTCCCGGCTCTGGGTCAGTGGCGATCCGCTCTCCGGCGAACCTTCGACAGCAGCTTCTTCCTTACAGGTCCCCACTGTCTAAGAGCTTGTTGCGGGCTGGATAAAATCTCGTGGCGGGCTGGATGTGGCCTGCGGGCCATAGTTTGGAGATCCCTGCTCTAAGGAATGAAGATGCGAGCCTGCCTAACCTTTCCCAATAGCTCAGGCCCTCATGTCCTGGGAACATGCTCATAACTCCTCTGGGCACTCTTTCCAGCTTAATAACATCCTTCCTATTACAGGGTAACCAAAATTGAAAACAATACCTCAAATCCATCCTCACCAATGTTCTGCACAACTCATCACAGGACTCCAGTCCCATTAAACATCCTTTCACCATCACCCTCTGCTTCCTTCCATGAAGCCGATTCTCTATTCAGCTCGCATCCTGTGGATCGCAAGCAATCTAACTTCCACAGCAGCTCACCATGCAGTGTGTAAGTCATACAGTGAGTGCCAGTTATCTGTCATTGTGTACAAAGCAAGTGTGTCCCACTGGTACAGTTCTGAGTCAGCCCCTGAAGAGCCTCCCCAGTTTTGACTGATCACCGTTCTATAAGCTTTGAGTTATAAGCAGGAGCAGGATGGGCTGGGACTTTTTTCAATGTAATTTAGGAGGTTGAAGGGGGACCTGAAAGAGGGACTGAACAGAAGTGGAATCTCTTTGCACCACTTGGGGTTTAGAAGAATGAGAGGTGATCTCAACGGCTTCTCTTGTTGTTTGCAGACTGATTTGGAGAGATGGAGATGGTGTCGATTGTATCCAACGAGCTGGTCCTTGCTGTCTGCCGTTCCCATGTGGATCTGGGACCTGAGTGGTGGAGTCTTGTGGACCTGACTGACCCTCCACTGTGGACATCGGGGTCTTCTCTTCCTGCCTGCTGGGCAGTGAACAGTGAGTGTTAGTGTATTTCTGTGCCGGCTTCCTGCCTCAGTTTTAACATTTTCATCTTTCTGTTCAAATTCCTTTTTGGACCTCACCACCTCACTTTTTCTGTCACCTCCTCCATTTCTGTGACTCTCTGACATCTGCTCTCCTCCATCAGTGGCCCTTTACACATCCTCACATCCCTTCACCCCACCAGTCCTGCTTCGAATACAGCTGTTCATTTCCAACCTCAGCTACGTCCTCTGCTGCAGACACAGACCCTGCATCAGTGCTGAATGCACCCACTCTCTCCCGGGTTCCACTCCTGCCTTTTATACACTGACAAATGCTCTGGGATTGTCCTTCCAGTGTTGGGAGTGGCTGTTGCATTTTGGGTGAGTGTGGTCTTTACTGGACTTCACAGTGTGATGCAGGTGCTGTTTATGTCTTTTTCTGTCCAACAAAGGTTAGTGCTGGGAATCTGTGGCCTCACAGATGAGTGCAGGAGTTGCTTGAGTCGGTGTTCTCACATTACAGTAAAGTACTGTGTACTTTACAATACAGTTGTAATGGTTTGTACCATAACAGTATGGTCCATCTATTGTAACGGTCTGGACCCTTTCAGTACAGTGCCAGGCATTGTAATGGTCTGTGACTTTGCAGTGCAATGTCGGCTGTTGTGAAGGTTTATGCCCTTCCAGTGCAGTACTGGCCGTTGTAAAGGTTTGTGCCCTTAGAGCACAGTGCTGTTGATGTTTCTCGGTCGGTTACAATGATTTATTTGAAAGATACCACATGGAAACGGGCGTTCCAGCCCACCGTACACAGCTATCATCGATCTTCACAATATTTCTCTATTGCAACACCTTCTCGTCCATTCGTACACAATTTAAGGGACAATTTACAGAGGCCAATAACAACCAACAAACGAGCACGTTTTTGTGATGAGGGAGGAAGCCGGGGCACCCGGAGGAAACCCACGCCGTCACAGAGGGAACATGCCAACTTGACACAGGCAGCAGCTGAGGGCGGGATCTATCTTGTGTCACTGGCGCCACTGTGCTGCCCATCCCTTGCGGGCCATCAGTATTGTGTTGTGTTCAATCTCTGTCTTTGTATTGAAGAGCTGGGTGTTGTACTGGTCTATGTCCTCACTGGTCGGTGTTGTGCTCTGGCAGCTCAGTGTGCGTGGAATACAGTGCCGGTGTTTGTGCTGAGTGAATCCTTATTATACAAACTGACCACATCCACCCTGGACTTTAGAAGGTTTCCATGTCTGCAGGTTATTTCCCTGAAGGACCTGTCCAATTTCCTTCTGAAAGGCCTGACTGGTTGTTTCTACCTCCCCTGGCGGCAGGGAGGTACAGATGAGAACCTCACTCAGAAAAACACAAGTTAACAGGAGCTCCCTGGCCCTTCATGCCTGCCCCACCATTAATTGTGATCATGGCTGATCTGTCCTGTCACAGTCCCACATTGGGACTGCACAACTGTAATACATCCCCACGACTGTCAACTCCAAGCCCAGTACCACATTGCCCACACTTTCCAGACCTTACAATACTGTGACATTCCTTCCAGTGATCCAGCCTCCACATTTCCAGGGAGGCAAATTCCCCAGATACCCCACCCTCAGAGGACTTGCTACAACTCTGTTTTAAATGGCCACACCCTGATCATGTAAACCTGTCCCCTCATTCCAATTCCCCCCACAGGTGGAAGCATCTCCACCTCTATCCTGTCACGACTCTTATGCTTCAGTAAATTCACCGTTCATTTTTATATTTTCGAAAATTCTGACCTTAATTTTCTCACTGCTTGTGAGAGAACAACCCTCTTCTCCTAGGAAGTATCCATCTGAATTACTTTTAAATTGACTCTGAATCCCAGCATATGCCTTGTTCAGTACAGGGTGCAGAACTGTGCCCAGTCCGCCAGGTGTGGCCTCACCAAATCCCTGCACAACTGTAATATCTCCCTATTTCTAAACTTTAACCCTCTTGCAGTAAATGCCAATGTGCCACTTCCCTCCCGCACCACTTGCTGCACCTGCCCTGTAATAAGTACACAAGAATTCCTTGTCCCCTCTACTTTGCCCTCAGCCAAGGTGCATCCTTATACTCTGCCCTCTCCTCCAGCTGACTAATATAGACAGTTAATAATTGAAGGCCCAGTCCTACACAAATGGGTTTGCTAATGTTAAATTAAGTTATAATATGACTTCCACTTGTTATAACATGTGACATGTACTGCCACTTTCAGGATATATGTGCCCCATGATTTCATGGACTCTCGGTTCATCGACTCTCCCTGAGGCCCGACCATTTACTTGGTACGTCTCACCCTATTACATCTTCCAAATTGCATCACATCAGAGGTGTCAGGATTAAATTCCATCTGCTATTCCTCTGTCTGACATTCCAGTCTGAAGAAGGGTCTCGACCCGAAACGTCACCCATTCCTTCTCTCCCGAGATGCTGCCTGACCTGCTGAGTTAGTCCAGCATTTTGTGAATAAATCGATTTGTACCAGCATCTGCAGTTATTTTCTTATACCATCTGATCTATATTCTGTTGGTGCCTCTGATAATCCTCCTCGCTCTCTACAAAACCACACATTCTAATATAATCTGTAAAGATACAAATCACACGTCCCACATTCACCTTCAAGTCTTTACATCATGAATATCAAGGGTACCAACACCAGTCTCTGTTAGCTGTCTCTCTGTCTAGTGCATGATGGGACATTTAATTCCCCTGTTCCATGACCTAGGATGGGCCTGTGGATGAGTGGCCTCACTCTTTATCACTGATCTCTTTAGTCATGTCAAGTCAAGTCAAATTTATTTGTCACATACACATACTCGATGTGCAGTGAAATGAAAGTGGCAATGCCTGCGGGTTGTGCACAAAAAGAATTACAGTTACAGCATATAAATAAAGTTAATAAGTTACTAAACATAGCACAAAAAGTGTCGACAAAAATTTAGTCTCTGGGGTTATAAAAGTTGACAGTCCTGATGGCCTGTGGGAAGAAGCTCCGTCTCATCCTCTCCGTTTTCACAGCGTGACAGCGGAGGCGTTTGCCTGATCGTAGCATCTGGAACAGTCCGTTACTGGGGTGGCAGGGGTCCCTCATGATCTTGCTTGCTCTGGATCTGCACCTCCTGATGTATAGGTCCTGCAGGGGGACGAGTGTAGTTCCCATGGTGCGTTCTGCCGAACGCACTACTCTCTGCAGGGCCATCCTGTCCTGGGCAAAGCTGTTCCCAAACCAGACTGTAATGTTGCCGGACAGGATGCTCTCTACAGCCCCAGAGTAGAAGCAATGAAGGATCCTCAGCGACACTCTGAATTTCCTCAGTTGTCTAAGGTGGTAAAGGCGCTGCTTAGCCTTACCCACCAGTGCGGCAATGTGCGTTGCCCACGTCAGATCCTCTGCGATGCGGACTCCCAAGTATTTGAAACTGCTCACCCTATCCACAATAGACCCATTTGTCTCCAGTGGCGTGTACGTCCTTGGATGTTTAGCCCTTCTGAAGTCCACAATCAGCTCTTTTGTTTTAGTGACATTCAAGAGGAGGCTATTGTCCTGACACCAGAGTGCCAGATCACTTTACTTTATCACTTTATCTCTGATCTCTTCTGTCACCATCTCTCTTATCTGACCCCAGGTTAAGTCTTCGGTCTGTGTGCCTGACTCTGACTGGGACAGATGAAACTCGTATTAAATCCAAAACACATGTGCGTTCATCGAAACAGAATAAGGCCATTCTATTCTGCATGACTGAATCATGACTGATCTATCTTTTCCTCTCAACCCCATTCTCCTTCCTTTACCCCAAAACCCCTGACACCCAAACTAATCAAAAATCTGTCAATCTCCGCCTTAAATATATCCATTGACTTGACCTCCACAATCGTCTGTGGCAATAAATTCCAGATTCACTTCCATCTGACAAAATAAATTAGTTTCTCATCCCCTTTCTTAAAGTACATCCTTTTATTCTGAGGCTATGACCTCAGGATCAGTGGAAACATCCCCTCCATGTTCACTCTATCCAGGCCTTTCACTATTCTGTAAGTTTCAATAAGGTGTCCCCACCCCCCCTCATCCTTCTAAACTCACATGGACAAGGATTGAGTGTGAATTTTGGGGAACCAGACTGGAATCCAGACTATTCATATCTGTCAGCTGTAGAGTGCCAGCTCTCTGGTCAGGGAGTCAAAGAGTGATGCAGTGTGATAACAGGCCCTTCAGGCCAACATGCCCCACCAGCCAACATGTCCCAGCTACCTGCGCTTGGTCCATATCTCTCCAAACCTGTCCTATCCATTTCCCTGTCTATCTGTCTTAAACGTTGGGATAGTCCCAGCCTCAATTACCTCATCTGGCAGCTTGTTCCATACACCACCACCCTTTGTGTGAAAAAGTTACCCCTCAGATTTCTATTAAATCCTTTCCCCTTCACCTTCAACCTACGACCTCCATGTGTATTTTATGTGTGGTGACGGCTGTCCTTTTGTGGAACTGAGACCGTGACTGTGAATCCGGCAGTTTGTCGAGTCCCACAGGAACTGGCCTGTGGGAAAAGCCCATCTGCCGTCCTTCCCCAGCCTGGCCCCTGCGTGACTGCCTCGCAACCTCCATTGTTCCAAGGAGAGAAGCGATGATTCTCAGCAGCGGCTCAGCCCAACTCCGCCTCCCCCGCCCTGTTAGTGTCGCCAGACACGGGGCAGTGGGCGCGCTCTGTGATTGGTGGCAGCGAGGCGCTGTGATTGGTCGCTTCAGTAGTCCAATCAAACAGTTGAATCAAACTGATCAATGACAGTGCTCGCCTTCCCCATTCCCTCATTAGCATAGGGCGGTGGGGCAGCCTATTTAATCCGCGCTCTGAGCTTGTTCCAGACATTTGTGTGTTTGTGGCCGAGAGACGAAATGCCTGACCCACCGAAAGCGGCCAAGAAGGGCGCCAAGAAAACCGTGTCCAAACCTGCAGGAAAGGCGGGCAAGAAACGCAGGAAGTCGAGGAAGGAAAGTTACTCCATCTACATCTACAAAGTGATGAAGCAGGTTCACCCCGACACCGGCATCTCCTCCAAGGCCATGGGCATCATGAACTCGTTCGTCAACGATATTTTCGAGCGCATCGCGGGCGAGGCTTCCCGCCTGGCTCATTACAACAAGCGGGCGACCATCAGCTCCCGGGAGATCCAGACCGCCGTGCGCTTGCTGCTGCCCGGGGAGCTGGCCAAGCACGCCGTGTCGGAAGGGACAAAGGCGGTGACCAAGTACACCAGTTCCAAGTAAAGATCCTCCGTGCTGACAAACCGAAAACCCAAAGGCTCTTTTAAGAGCCACCCACAAGCTCACGGAAAGAGTTGTAGTACTATTTCGGCCTCGATTTTCTGCAAATTGTATTGTGAGTTTTGTTTCGGTAGCTCCAGTGTTTTTAATTATGTTTACGTTAATCAAACTGCGGCAATTTCATAGAAACATAGAAAATAGTCGTAGGAGGAGGCCATTCGAGCCAGCACCATTGTTATCATAGCTGATCAACAGTCGGTAACCTGTCTGCCCAACTTCTCCCCATAGCCCTTGATTCCGCTAGCCCCTGGAGCTCTATCTGTCTTAAATTCATCCAGTGTTTTGGCGTCCACTGCCCTCTGGCAGAGAATTCCACAAATTCGCAACTCTGGGTGAAAAATTTCCTTCTCACCTCAGTTTTAAATGGCCTCCCCTTTATTCTAAGACTATGGCCCCTGGTTCTGGACTCGCCCAACATTGGGAACATTTTTGCTGCATCTAACTAGTCCTGTCCTTTTATAATTGTATATGTCTCTGAGATCCCCTCTCATCCTTCTAAACTCCAGTGAATACAAGCCTAGTCTTTCCAATCTTTCCTCATATGACTGTCCCAACATCCCAGGGATCAAACTCGTGAACCCACGCTGCACTGCCTCAATTACAAGGATGTCCTTCCTCAAATTAGGATACCAAAACTACACAATACTCCAGATGTGGTCTTACCAGGGCCCTATACAACTGCAGAAGAACCTCTTTACTGCTATACTGAAATCCTCTCGTTTTGAAGGCCAACATGCCATTAGCTTTCTTCACTGCCTGCTGTACCCGCACACCAACTTTCAGTGACTGATGTACAAAGACACCCAGGTCTCGCTGCACTTCCCCCTTACCGAACCTGACACCATTGCGATAATTGCCGCCAAAGTGGATAACCTCACATTTATCTATATTATACTGCATTTGCCACGCATGTGCCCACTCACTCAACCACTCAAAAGGACTAAGAGGAAAAACATTTTCACCCAGAGTTGTGAATCTGGAATTCTCTGCCACAGTGGATGTTTGAGTTGCCAGACCAGGCCATGATGTAATTGTACAATATGCTCTCCACAATACACATGGAGAGTTTCAAGAAAGTATTACTTGACACACGGAATCTCCTCAATCTTTTCAGGAAATAGAGACATGGATGGCTTTCATAATGATTATATCAATGTGCTGGCCCAGGATAGATCGTCAGAGATGTGCATGCCCAAGAAAAGGAAGCCATTGACCCTCTCCACCTCCATCTCACCGATGAATACAAGATCATGGATCCTGTTACTTTGCCATCACTCAATCACATTCCCCCCCTCCCACTATGTATTGACTTCTCATTACTCATTATTCATCCAACAACGGTAATGTCATTGGGGAATTTCAAGATGGCATTGGAACTGTCTGGCTACACAGTCATAGGAATAGTGTGAGTGGAGCAGGGCACTGAGCACACAGCCCTAACTTGGAAACGTGGACAGTAAACTGGACTAGTTCAGGGACTCCGAGGCACTGTATAAGAAGGGACAGAGCCATCTGTACTTTCTGAGAAGGAACCGCTCTTTCAAAGTGTGCAGTAAGATGTTGCAGACGTTCTATCCATCAGTGGTGGCTAGTGCCATCTTCGGTCCTGGGGTAGAAGGGTGAAGGCCACGGACGCCAACAGGATCAACAAACTCACCAGGAAGGCTGGGTCCGTGGAGGGGAGGATGCTCCTCAAACTGCAGAACATCTTGGAAAATACAGCTTACCCCTTCCATGACACACTGGTCAACATGAGGAGCACCTTCAGCAACAGCCTGGTTCTAGTTTCTCAGGTCAGTAATGTGGTCAGTGGAGTGGTGTGCACCTCCTGTCAGATGTAGGAAATCAGGAACATGTCAGGAGTCCCTGACGACCACGTTTGCAGGAAGTGTCTCTGGCTGCAGCTTCTCTCAGACCCCATAGATCAGTTGGAGTATCAGTCAGACACACTGAGGAGCAGACAGGACGCAGAAAGTGTTCTTAACCGTAGTGTCAGAGAGGTAGTTTCTTGGTTTCATATAATCCACTGACCTATTTTGTTGTTATGGGTTTTTACAGAGGAATATGTGTGCAGACCTGTTGTGTTGATGCAAGTAAAAACTCCGTTGTAATAAAGAACTCGCTTCTAGTGAATGCAGCACTATTCAGTTCCTACCGACTTGATTTCAAATTAATTTCAATCACCTCCGCAAACCATTAAGTCTGAATCTGCGGTGCGAATTTACAGACCCGATGCCGAAACTGACGGAATTCAGCTCTGCCTGAGACTGGAGATAAACGACTGCTCCTCGGAGAGGTTTTGAGTGTTGCTGGATTTACAAAGTTAAATGGGTAAGAGGAGAACAGAGATCGCTGGAGAATGATCTGCTAACAGCCCCTCCCCAATTTGAACCTTCAGAATATCGGCCTAAATTCAGCTTTCCTCATCACAACCGCTGAAAACAAGAATCAATCAAGTGCATGCAGCGGGGCAATAACTAAAAGTTCATTAATTAAATGATAATCTCCTCATACTCCCGGTTACTGCTCCCTCTGTGAGACGGTGGGCGGCTCTTAGAAGAGCCTTTGTTTTGTCGTTTGGAGAAAGGGGGTTTATTCAGCCGCCGAACCCATAGAGAGTGCGGCCCTGGCGTTTCAGAGCGTACACCACATCCATGGCAGTGACCGTCTTACGCTTGGCGTGCTCGGTGTAGGTGACTGCATCCCTGATCACATTCTCCAGGAAAACTTTCAGCACCCCGCGGGTCTCCTCGTAGATGAGACCCGAGATTCGCTTGACACCGCCACGGCGAGCCAGGCGGCGGATGGCTGGTTTGGTGATGCCCTGGATATTGTCGCGAAGTACTTTCCGATGCCGTTTGGCTCCGCCTTTGCCCAGTCCTTTGCCTCCTTTCCCTCTGCCAGACATGATGCTGCTTCACCCAAGTCGCTGCACAATAAACGGCCGACTGCTACTGTCTCCTTTTATACACAGCGCCCCGACCTGCTCCAGACACGCAGAGAGAGAGAGAGAGAGAGAGAGAGAGATAGAGGTGGGAAGGGGTGGAGACAGAATCAGAGTGACAGACAGAGCAGAGAGCGGCCTCTCATCTCCAGCTCCTTCCTCGGTTATCTGCAATCGGCTATTTGCAGCTGTTTGCTGACAATACACCCGAGACTCAGCGCTCCGCAACCTTTCAGAGGCACGGATTTCACATTAAAGGCCAATCAGTAATATTACTGCCTAAATACAGTGACAAGTTACTTTGTCTCCTTCCCATTCATCTCTAGAGCCTGTTCCCTACCCCCAAACCGCTTCTCCCACATAACTCAGCAGTTTACAACCATCTAATTAGGGGAACCTCCAGAGATGGGCTTGGGCCGTTAGCGGGGTTTCATCATCAGTGTTACCGTCTCACAGACAAATGAACGGCCTTGAGCTGCACACATCCCCAGACCGGAAAGTCCATTCTACAATACAATACAATACAATATATCTTTATTGTCATTGTACGGGGGTACAACGAGATTGGGAATGCGCCTCCCATACATGCAATAATTCAATTATTGCGTCTAATGGAAATTATTTCCCCTTGGCACTGAGGCAGGTCCCGGACAGGAATTACTTAATTCGGAATCAGTTCTTTCACGAAAGATTTTGATTGCAGACACAAAAAGCTAGAGTAACTCAGTGGAACAGGCAGCATCTTTGGAGAAAAGGAGTGGGTGAGGTTTCGGGTCGAGACCCTTGTTTATTTTGGTGGTGCTGAAAAAGTTCAGGATTTTACATAGAGTCATACAACGCGGAAATAGGCCCACCCAAACCACTCCCTCCACAGCTACTTTCACTGCATCTCCAGGAGCCATAACACCTGTCCCCAGGACCGTCTTTACAGCATTATGGGCCCCGGGCAAAGCAGTGTACTGGGGCCCCTACGACAACTACTCACAGGAATAAAAATGTAAATGGTAAACTCTCCCCCACCCCCCTTTCCCTACCAGCCCCCCCCCCCCCCCCTGTCGTGCCGGCGAAAAGCACTTACCGAAAAGCACTTAGCGATGGACTATGGGTGGTACATTGTTGCGAAAAGCACTTACAGATCGCTGTGAGAAGCACTTAGGGATGGAAAAGCAAAGCACTTAGGGAGCTAATTGTTGCGAAACAGATCGCTGTGAGAAGCACTTAGGGATGGAAAATGTTGCGAAAAAAACACTTAGGGCCCGAAAATGTTGCGAAAAAAGCACTTATTCAACCTACATTTTTAAAGTAGTATTTATTTATTGCAAGTCACTTCACATACACAGATCAGCATGGGGCCCCTATGCTCGTGGGGCCCCGGGCAAATGCCCATCAGGCCCATGCGTTAAGACGGCCCTGCCTGTCCCCATACCTCCTCTCTCACATCCATCCATAGACCCCAGTACTCTTTCCAGGTGAGGGAGAGGTTCACCTCTGCTAACATAATATACTGTATATTGGCACACCTGATGTGGCCTCCTTTACTTCAGCGAGCCCAAGCATAGTCTCAATGACGTTTCACCAAATACTACTTGCGCTTGGTCCGTCATAACCCGCTGGATCTCCCAGCCTCTGGCCTTTGTAACTCCCCTTCCCACAAAGACCATTCTATCTTGGCCAAACTGCATTGCCAGAGTGAAGCCACAAGCAAACTGCAGGAACAGCACCTCATTGGATAGCTGAACACCTAATGGTATGAACATTGAATTCTCCAATTTTAGGTAATTGACCTAAAAACAACCCCAAACACCGCTCTTTCTACTTTTTCTCCCCCTCCCCTCTCCTCCCATTGTCCCACATGGACTCACACACCAATCCTCACACCGATATTCCACCTATAGGCATCACGATTTGTTACTCTTCTATCCTTATCCTATCTATCCTTGCATTCAAGAGAGAGCAAGATAGAGCTCTTAAGGATAGTGGAGTCAGGGGGTATGGGGAGAAGGCAGGAACGGGGTACTGATTGAGAATGATCCGCCATGATCACATTGAATGGCGGTGCTAGCTCGAATAGCCAAATGGCCTCCTCCTGCACCTATTGTCTATTATCTCACACCTTTTGTTTTTCATCTCTGGCCTTGTCCAACCTTTTACCTGTCTAACCATCTGCCCCTCACCACTATCCACCTATCAATTGTGTAGAAATTGCAGATGCTGGTTTAAACCAAAGGTAGACACAAAATGTGACAGTAACTCAGCGGGACAGGCAGCATCTCTGGAGAGAAGGAATGGGTGACGTTTCGGGTCTTGACATTTCAGTACAGTTAGCTCCTGTCTCACACAACCTCTTCCAGTTTCTTCCCCACCACTGATGTCATGTTCATTGGCCTTTAGTTCGCTGGCTGGTACTTGTGGCCTCCTGTACCTCGGCAAACCAACTGGAGACTCGCCAACCATTTCATTGAACGTTTGCACTCGCTCCACCAAGGCCTACTACCTGCCCCCATTGCTAACCATTTTAACTCTCTTTCCTTCCCATACTGACCTTTCTATTCTGGGCCTCTTCCATTACCAAAGCAAAGTGTTCCAACCATCTGTCTCTCAAAACTTCCCTGGCTTGTGTTCACCGCTTACCTGCCACGCTTTGTGCTGCCTCTGCCTCCCAGCTTTCTCTGCCCCTCCCACAATCAAACTGCAAAAGGGTCGCAGACCGACACCATCCCTGTTCATGTTCTCCACAGATGCTGCCTGACCTGCTGACTTGCACCAGCACTTTCTGTCCTTTTTAATCTTGGCAGGAAGGCATACGATCTAATTACCTTCCAGCCACCTGGACTTAATCTCATTTGCATTCTATATTTATTTTTATTATTTTATGTAATTTTCGGTCAGTGTTGACTCCTGTGATTGACAGCTCCCTCTGCCCCGGTTTGCGGCCGCCCCTGTCACGTGACGCGGGGTAAACTCACCGAGGACGTGCGCCTGACGTAATACAGGACACGTCGCGTCAGCGACGTCGTTGACCGGTCCGTGTGCGGGGTGCGGCGAGGCCCACGGAGGGGGAGCGGCCTGGGCCCGGGGATGGAGGTGAGGCTTCCTTCCCCCCGGCGGGGAGATGTTGGTGTGGCCGGAGGCATCGGCCAGGAGGTGAGGGGGTGAGGTCCCAAGACTGACTTGGAGAGATGGGGAAGGTGGCGATTGTATTAACTGAGCTGGTCCTTGCTCTTTGTCGTTCCCAGGTGGATCTGGGACCTGACTGGTTGAATCTTGTGCGTCTGACTGCTCCTCCACTGTGACATCTTCCTGCCTGCTGGGCAGTGAACAGTGAGTTTGTGTTCGTACCTTATCCACTGGGTCCTTGCATCAGTTTTAGCATTCTCATCTTCGTGGTCCAATTCCTCCTTGGTTCTGACTGACTCAATCTCTCTGTAACCCCCTCTGGCGCTGTGACCATGGAGATCTGTGGCCTCTTTAGCATCATTGCATTCCTTCCCATTTCAGACTGGAGGCTTCTGCGCAGTATGTTACTGGTTCCTCTATTCTCCGTCATACATATGTATATGATATCATTGGTAAGCTTGCAGGTGACACCACAATTATGGTACAGTGTACAGGGAAAACGGTTCTTTATGTTTACAACAGGATTTAGATCTATTGGGAAAGTGGACAAGGAAAAGACAGATGGAATTTAACTCAGACAAGTGCATATTGATGGATTTTTAGTGGTGATATCAGGGCATTGGGATTGAATTCAGACATTGAATGTTTGGATCTTGCAGAAGGGTGGCTGAGTAGATTGACTTTGGGATACCAGTACACAGTTGGCTGAAAGTTGCAACACAGGTAGAGAGAGTGAAGAAGGCCTATGGCATTCTTGCCTTCATCAGCTGAGGCTTTGAGTACAAGAGATGGACATCAGTTGTACAAACTGTTGATTAGAGAGTATTGAGAGTATTGCCTGCAGTTCTGGTTGACACACCACATGAAAGATTTGCTTAAGCCAGATAGTGTGCAGAAATTATTGCAAGAATGTTGCCTCGATTCGGTGGGCCTGCAGGTGAGATTGGGTACGCTGCTCTGTCAGGAGTGAGGAGGCTGAGAGATGACATGTTAGGGGTGCATAACATTCTGAGTGGCATAGATGGGGATAGCTAGAATCTGTTATGGTAGGAGTGCTTAACTGGAGAGCATAGGTTTAAGGAGAGACGCAGTGCATTTCAGATATTACCCAATGCCTGGGTGAAATAAGAAATGATTCCTCACATCACCCCTAAACTTATTTATTTTCTCCTTAAACCTGTGCCAACGACACCTCTTCCTGGGGGACAGGTTTCTTACTATCTAACTTATCAGTGGCTCTCATGATCTTGTACATCTCTATCTGCGTCGGTTCATTCTCCCCAGCACCATGAAAACATACCCAGCCTGTCCTGTCTCCCCTCATAACTGAACCATTCCACCCCAGGCAAGATTGTGGTGAATCTCCTCTTCAATGCAATCACATCTTTCCTACACGGCCGGCAGGGTGATGCAATGGTAGAGTCGCTGCATTGCAGTGCCAGAGACCTGGCTTTGATCCGAACAACGGGTGCTGTCTTTACGGAATTTGTACGTTCATCCCGTGACCGGCATGGGTTTTCTCCGGGAAAAATATTGTTTCCTCCTTCAGATACCTAGAGTGATCTGACCCCCACAACCCTGTGGTGCAGCAAACTCCAGACATTCCCCTAACCTACAGTGCAGGGGGTGTTCATTTCTTTCTGTACAACAAAGGAATCTGTGACCTTACAGAGTAGTGTTGGGTTGTTGGACTCTGTGACCTTTCATTATGGAGCCTTATAGGATAAGCTCGGTTATCAAACAGTGTTGTGTTTTTCAGGCCTGTGCCTGCAAGTGCATTGTCATTTCCTGTCAGATCACTATCAGTGTCATAGACTAATAAAATCAATGATCAGCCCGAGGCTTCATACTCTTCTGTGCTTGTTCTCCATGACACAGTTCAATCTCAAAAATTATTGTTTCTGTTTTCAAATACCTGATGTCGTCTGGTCCCCACAACTCAATGGGATAGAAAACTCAAAAGATTCACCTCCCCTGCACCATCCTGAGGTTGTCCCAGACTGAACATAGAACAGCAGAGGAACCTTCTGCCCACAATGTCTGTGGCAAACATGATGCCAAATTAAACACATCTGCTCTGCCTGCACATGATCTACATTGCTCCATCCTGCATATTTATGTGTCTATCTTAGAGCCTCTTAAACCCCACAACACTGACTACCTCCACCACCATATCTGGCAGCACATGGCCACTCTGGGTAAAAATTTGCCCAGATATTTTTATCATGTCCCTCTCACTTTAAAGCTATTTCCTCTCATCTGACATTTTCTCTGTAGGAAACGGATCTGACTATACCCCGTCTCCTCAGAATTTTATAAAGTTCTGTCGAGTCTCCCCTCAGTCTCCGAGGCCCCAGGGAAAACATCAGAGTTGATGTCTTTGAGGACTGTGATTGGTTTCTACTTGTCCATCTCCCTGTACATTATGGAGCAATACTAGGCAGTCTCAGTCAGTCCACAGCTGCTTTGTACAGGTCTGTGTCTCTCCAAACTTGGGGGTGGCTGGTGCAAAGCTCTCTGTGCACACTGGGCTGAGTGTGGTCTGCACTGGGCTGTGACTTCACAATGTAGTGCAGCGGGTGTCTTTCTGTATAACACAGGTGTTACTGCTGGATATCTGTGGCTCCACACAGCAGTGCTGGGTTGCTGGGCTCTGTGTCCTTGCATCACGGTGCCTTATTGCTTCAGCTCTGTGCCTGTCATACAGTGATGTGTATTTTCCAAGCTTAGAGTACATGGAGTGTATTATTGTCTCCTGTCAGTTCATTCTTGGTGTCATAGACTCATAAAACCATACAGCATTGAAACAGGCCCTTTGGCCCAACTTGCCCATGCTGACTAAGATGCCCCATCTATTCTAGACTTCATGTTGTGCACTAAACATTACACCCTTTATCCTGTATCCGTACACTGATGGCTTGATTGCAATCATGTATGCTCTTTTCGTCGACTGGATAGCGTGCAACAAAAAGCTTTTCACTGACACATGTGACCATAATAAACTAAACTAAACTAGTTTCATCTGCCCGCTAATAGCTCATGTCCTCTACACTTTTCCAATCCATGTACGTGTCAAAATGCCTTTTAAATATTGTTATAGTACCTGTCAGAACTACCTCCCCTGGCAGCTCGTGCTATATACTCACTACCCGCTGTGTGGAAAATGTTGCCCCTCTGGTTCTGATTACTTCTTATCAATCTCAGCTTAAACCTATGTCCCCTTGTTCTTCATTCCTCTATTCTGGGGAATGTGCATTTACCCTGTCCATTCCCCTCATGATCTTATACATTTCTATAAGATCATCCCTCGGTAAAGAATATAATACTTCCTCCACCTCTCTCAAAGTAAAGGAGGCATTTAGTCCCATCTGCTCATTAGAGATTGTTGGTAATTGTATCTTGGGTAAAAAAGTATTTATCTTAATTTCATCCTTTTCAGATTCAGAAAGGTACAGATTAGTGTAGAATTGCTTAAATACCTCATTGATTTCTCTAGGTTTATAAGTAATAATGTTTTGATCTGTTCTAATTGAATTTATTGTTCTTGATATTTGTTCTTCTTTCAGTTGCCATGCCAATACCTTGTGCGCTCTTTCTCCTAATTCATAATATCTTTGGTTAGTTCGTAATATTAGTTTTTCTGTTCTGTAAGTATGTAAAGTATTGTATTGAAATTTTTTATTTGCAAGTTGTGTTTTTTTCGTATCTGAAGAAGTTTTCTGTAAGTCTTTTTCTAATACGGTGATTTCTTTTTCTAATCTTTCAGATTCCTTCCTATAGTCTTTCTTTATCTTAGATGAGTAGCTTATAATTTGGCCTCTCAAATAAGCCTTCATTGCATCCCATACAATAAATTTATCATCAACTGAATTTAAATTTGTTTCCAAAAATAATTCAATTTGTCCTCGAATAAAATCACAAAAGTCTTGCCTTTTCAAAAGTAAAGAGTTGAGTCTCTATCTATAGACTGACTGTTCTTTATCTGGCATCGTAATTTTCATTAATAATGGTGAGTGATCCGATAACAATCTAGCCTTGTAATCTATTTGTATTATTCTACCCCTTAATTGAGCTGAAATCAAAAATAGATCTATTCTAGAATATGTATCATGTCTATTGGAATAGAAGTAGTCTCTTTCCCTGGGATGGCTTTTCCTCCAAACATCTACTAAATTTAAATTTTCCATTAAATTCAAGGTTGTCTTCGCTGCTCTTGTCCTTGTCGTTGTCCTTGATGATCTATCCATTAATGGATCTAAACAAAAATTGAAATCTCCCCCTATCAATATATTTTCATGTGCTTCCGCCAGATTTAAAAAGGTACCCTGCACAAACTTCTCATCATCTATATTTGGTGCATATATATTCATTAAGGTCCACAATTCTGAGAAAATTTGACAATGTACCATTACAAATCTATCTACTGGGTCACTTACAATATTTTGTATCTTAATTGGTAGCGTTTTCTTAAATAGGATAGCAACCCCTCTTGCTTTTGAGTTAAAAGAAGATGCGACCATACTTCCTACCCAATCTCTCTTTAACTTTTGATGCTCTTTTTCCGTTAGATGTGTTTCTTGCAAGAAAGCTATATCTACTTCCAATTTTTTCATCTGTGTTAAAATTCTCTTCCTTTATATCGGTCCATTTAACCCATTCACATTATAGCTTAAAAAATTTAATGTGTTATC
Source organism: Rhinoraja longicauda (assembly GCF_053455715.1). Classification (NCBI taxonomy): domain Eukaryota; kingdom Metazoa; phylum Chordata; class Chondrichthyes; order Rajiformes; family Arhynchobatidae; genus Rhinoraja; species Rhinoraja longicauda. The sequence continues at coordinate 13,337,184 of NC_135986.1, forward strand.
CATTCATTCCTTTTTTTTTTCTTTTTTCCTTACCTTGATACATCTTCCGGTATTTACATTGTGCCGTATTTCAGTGTGCTCCCCTCCATAGTCCAGGTATAAAAACAGAAAAGAAATAAGAAAGATAGAGAAATAGACCCTCCCTCTAATGTTGTTAATAAATAGATTAGCAACATTACCCCCCTCTATTATACGAGGTGTGGTCCGCACCACACTTGTGCCCATGATTATGGTGGAGCATCCACATTCTCCAACCCCCCCGATATATCAAGTACTTCTAAAAATTAACAATCCTTAATACAGTTAATCCCCTCTATAGTATACAGATATTATTAATAATCAATCATTCATGAATCTTCTTAAGCATTTCTCGATGGCAATTCTTCCGCATACACTTCTGCTTTGACAAAGTCTTTAAAAAAATTATTTTCTCCAGTGTTGATCATAATCTTCAAAGTAGCCGGATGCAGTAAAATAAACCTATAGCCTTTCTTCCATAGGGAAGATGGTTTCCCGCCTGAGTTCTATAAAAAATTTAAAGATTTGTTGTTACCAGAATTTATGGAAGTGATACATCAAGCGGAAAAAACTTCTACATTACCAGAATCCTTCTCACTGGCAATTATAATCGTAATTTTTAAAAAAGGGAAAGACCCTTTAAATGCATCTTCTTATAGACCAATATCATTGTTGAATGCAGATTATAAAATAGTTGCTAAACTTTTGGCAAGGAGATTGGCAGAATATTTACCGAAGCTGGTTAAAGAGGACCAAACTGGATTTGTCAAAAAAAGGAAAATATCTGATAATGTAGCAAGATTTATAAGTATTTTACATTTAGCATAGAAAAGAAAGGAGTTGAGCGTAGCAGTTGCTTTAGATGCTGAAAAGGCGTTTGACAGGTTAGAATGGCATTTTTTATTTAAAGTATTGGAGAAGTACGGATTAGGAAATGGTTTCATTAACTGGGTAAAAGCTCTTTATAAACAACCTAAAGCCAAAGTGGTGACAAATGGCCAATCTTCTCAATCATTTAATTTGGAAAGATCTAGTAGACAGGGATGTCCCTTGTCACTGGCTTTATTTGTATTGGCCATTGAACCTCTGGCAGAGCTATTAAGATCAGATTTAGACATTGAAGGATTTAAAATGAATCAGGAAAATCACAAAATTACTTTATTTGCAGATGATGTTTTAATTTGTCTTACTAGACCATTGGAATCCTTAAGAAAATTATATTTCAGACTGGAAGAATATGGGAAAGTATCAGGATATAAAATTAATAAAGATAAAACTGAAATAATGCCTCTTTCTGAAGGTAATTATGATCAATGTAAAAGAGAAAGTCAGTTTAAATGGCAAAAAGAATGCATGAAGTACTTAGGGGTTAAAGTAGATAATAAGTTAAATAATCTGTATAAACTAAATTATAAACCACTAATTAAAAAAATTGAGGAGGACTTGAAGAAATGGATGAATATTCCAATTACATTTCTAGGGAGAGTGAACTGTATTAAGATGAATATTTTTCCGAGGTTACAGTATTTATTTCAAACACTGCCTATACCTTTACCAAATAATTTTTTTCAAGAATTGAATAAAATTGTGAGAAATTTTCTTTGGAAAGGTAAAATGCCAAGAGTGTCTATGGAAAAATTAACATGGAAATTTGAATTAGGTAGACTGCAATTACCAAATTTTAAAAATTACTATCTGGCAGCACAAATGAGTTTTATTTCATCCTTTTATCAAGAGGGTGGAAAAACAGCATGGGTTAAAATTGAAATGGATAAAATAAAAGAACTATGCCCAGAAGAATTTATCTATAAATGGGAAGCGAAGCTATTAGTTAAGGATCAAGAGTCACCTTTGCTAAAACATTTAATTAATATATTGTTGAAAACAGTTAAAGCTAATGATAAAAGATTTTTTCTAACAGCTAAAACTCCATTAGTAAAAAATAGATTACTGCCGTTTGCTTGGAATAATCAAATATTACAAGTCTGGGAACAGAAGGGTATTAAACATATGGGAGATTGCTACGAAGGAAATAATTTTTTGACATTTTCTCAATTGAGAAACAAATATCAAATTCCAGGGAATAGTATTTTTTTCTATTATCAATTACAATCTTATTTAAGGGAAAAGTTAGGTAATTCAATGTTTTTATTTCAAATTAAAGGAATTGAATCCCTGATTCAGGGCAAGGGAACTAAAAAAATTATATCTTCAATGTATAAATTGTTACAAAAATCTAGTCCAAAGACAGGAATTCAAAAATCAAGACAAAGATGGGAAACAGATCTGAATATTAGCATTGATGAACCAAGTTGGGAAAGATTGTGTTTAGAAAGTATGAAAAATACTATTAATGTGAGATATAGTTTAGTACAATACAATTTTTTACATCAACTATATTTAACTCCGAAAAAATTAAACAATTTAAATCCAAATTTACCTGAAATTTGTTTTAGATGCAACCAGGATGTGGGTACTTTTTTACACTCCACATGGGCATGTCCGAAAGTAACTCCTTTTTGGAAAGACCTAAAAAACTTTTTGGAACAATTGATGAATAAGACCATACCATTGGATTCAAGGTTGTTTTTATTGGGAGATACTAAAGGAATATTACCAAGATTAATTTTAGATAAATATCAGGAAAGATTTCTCAAAATAGCAATAGCAAAAAAATGTGTGGCGGTTACTTGGAAAGATCACAATGAAATAAGAATTGCAAGATGGTGTGCAGAAATGCGTAGTTGTATCCCATTGGAAAAAGCTACTTATAATCTGAGAGATAAATATGATTTCTTTTTGAAACTTTGGAACCCATTCACTTTAAAACTAGGATTAAGAATTGGAAATATTTAATTTCAGGATTGTTTTGATACCCCAAAAAATAATGTAATAAGAAATTAGCCGGAAGTGTTTCCTTCTTGTCTCCAGGTTCCCTTCTTTCTTCTTTCTTTCTTTCTTTCTTTCCTTTTTTAAATTTTTTATTTCTTTATCTTTCTCTTCTCCTTTTTCCTCTTTTTTCTAACTGGGGGGGTGGGGGGAGGGGGGTTGTGGGTGGGGAGATAATACAGAACAATACAGGTAAAATCGAATTTAAATGTATAATCGAATTTATAATGTAGGTACCATCGCGTACTATGAGTTCATACATGTATTTGTTTTGTTAAAATTTAAATTAAATAAAATAAATTTTTTTAAAAGATCATCCCTCGGTTTCCTGTGCTCTAAGGCAGGGGCCTACAAACTTTTCAGCATGAAGGCCACATTATATATTTGGCACATTTTTGCGGGCCGTAGGAAAAAATAAATAAGTGTGAGTTTTATAAATTTAATGAACTCAAAAAACTTTAGACTAGGTTACGTTCGATTAGATTAGGAAATGTTAAACTAGGTTAGGTTAGATTAGGTTAGTTTACATTAGGTTTATACGGCAACAAATAAATAATATTCAATTTTTAAAAAGAGCTTGAAATATTGGAATATATATATACCCTAGGTATACAATTATTTATACAGAAAAAATACAGTGACCACCACTGGGGTAGAGAGAGGGGTAGGGGGGGAGAGAGAGAGTCAGGGTAGAGGGAGCAGCAGGTGAGAGCGGAGCACGGTGAGGGGAGGGTGTCAGAGGGTCCAGTGAAGGAGCGCCGCCACTTGCGGATCTGCTCTCTCCCTCTCTTTCCCCTCTCCCTCTCTCCCAGGACCAGCGAGATCTGTGCCGTTGCTCCACTCTCTTCCCCGATCCCGTCTCCTTCTAACGCAGCAAAATAAGAACAAACACAAGTGTAGTTGCTATTCAGAAGCCCCGCATCCCCGTGGTGAGCAGTGGCGGCGGCGAGCAGGGAAGTTTCACTTGTGTTTGTTCGTATTTCGCTGCGTTAGAGGGAGACGGGCCGGGGAGAGAGTGGAGCAGGGAAGCAGATCTCGCTGGCTCTGGGAGAGAGGGCGGGAGGGACGGAGCAGCACCCGCTGACACCCTCCCCGCGCTCCCGCTCTCACCTGCTGCTCCCTCTACCCCGACTCTCTCTCCAGGTTGAGCAGCGGCAGTAGCCTGCTAGGAGGGAAGTTTCGAGGAGGCGCTGCGATCTCTCGCCTTGTCCCGGCTCTGGGTCAGTGGCGATCCGCTCTCCGGCGAACCTTCGACAGCAGCTTCTGCCTTACAGGTCCCCACTGTCTAAGAGCTTGTTGCGGGCCGAATAATATCTCGTGGCGGGCCGGATGTGGCCTGCAGGCCATCGTTTGGAGATCCCGGCTCTAAGGAATGAAGATCCGAGCCTGCCTAACCTTTCCCAATAGCTCAGGCCCTCATGTCCTGGGAACATGCTCATAACTCCTCTGAGCACTCTTTCCAGCTTAATAACATCCTTCCTATTACAGGGTAACCAAAATTGAAAGCAATACCTCAAAAGCGTCCTCACCAATGTTCCGCACAACTTATCACAGGACTCCAGTCCCATTAAACATCCTTTCACCGTCACCCTCTGCTTCCTTCCATGAAGCCGATTCTCTATTCGGCTCGCTCCCTGTGGATCGCAAGCAATCTAACTTCCACAGCAGCTCACCATGCAGTGTGTAAGTCATACAGTGAGTGCCAGTTATCTGTCATTGTGTACAAAGCAAGTGTGTCCCATTGGTACAGTTCTGAGTCTGCACAAGGATTTCAGCCCCTGAAGAGCCTCCCCAGTTTTGGTTGTTCACAGTTCTATAAGCTTTGAGTTATAAGCAGGAGAAGGATGGGCTGGGACCTTTTTCATTGTAGTTTAGGAGGTTGAAGAGTGACCTGAAAGAGGTAAACAAAATCATGAGGAGTGCACATTAGCTAAATGCTCACAGTCTTTATCCTGCATCTGCAGAGTTTTTTTGTTTTCCTCTTTAAATTGGAGCCTGATGTGAGGGACTGAACGGAAGTGGAATCTCTTTGCACCAGTTGGGGTTTAGAAGAATGAGAGGTAATCTCAACGGCTTCTCTTGTTGTTTGCAGACTGATTTGGAGAGATGGAGATGGTGGCGATTGTATCCAACGAGCTGGTCCTTGCTGTCTGCCGTTCCCATGTGGATCTGGGACCTGACTGGTGGGGTCTTGTGGACCTGACTGCTGCTCCACTGTGGACATCGGGGTCTACTCTTCCTGCCTGCAGGGCAGTGAACAGTGAGTGTTAGTGCCTTACTGCACCGGCTTCCTGCCTCAGTTTTAACATTCTCATTCTTGTGTTCAAATTCCTTTTTGGACCTCACCCCCCTCACTCTTTCTGTCACCTCCTCCATTTCTGTGATTTTCTGACACCTCTGCTCTCCTCCATCAGTGGCCCTTTACACATCCTCACATCCCTTCACTCCACCAGTCCTGCTTCGAATACAGCTGACAAATGTTCATTTCTGACCTCAGCTCCGTCCTCTGCTGCAGACGCAGACCCCGCATCAGTGCTGAATGCACCCACTCTCTCCCGGGTTCCCCTCTTGCCTTTTATACACTGACAAATGCTCTGGGATTGTCCTTCCAGTGTTGGGAGTGGCTGTTGCATTTTGGGTGAGTGTGGTCTTTACTGGACTTCACAGTGTGATGCAGGTGGTGTTCATGTCTTTATCTGTCCAACAAAGGTTAGTGCTGGGAATCTGTGGCCTCAGATGAGTGCAGGATTTGCTGGAGTCTGTGTTCTCACATTACAGTAAAGTACTGTGAACTTTATCAAATCACTTTGCAATACAGCGCCAGCTGTTGTAATGGTTTGTACCATAACAGTATAGTCCATCTATTGTAATGGTCTGGACCCTTTCAGTACAATGCCACACATTGTAATGGTCTGTGACTCTACAGTGCAGTGTCGGCTGTTGTGAAGGTTTGTGCCCTTGTAGTACAGTACTGGCCGTTGTAAAGGTGTGTGCCCTGAGATGATGTTTCTGTTGATGTTTCTCGGTCGGTTACAATGATTTAATTGAAAGATACCGCATGGAAACGGGCGCTCTGTCCCACCACACACAGCTATCATCGATCTTCACAATATTTCTCTATTGCAACACCTTCTCATCCACTCGTACACAATTTCAGGGACAAATTACAGAGGACAATAACAACCAAGAACCGAGCACGTTTTTGTGACGAGGGAGGAAGCCGGGGCACCCGGAGGAAACCCACGCCGTCACAGAGGGAACATGCCAACTTGACACAGAACAGACAGCAGCTGAGGTCGGGATCTATCTTGTGTCACTGGCCCGACTGTGCTGCCAATCCCTTGCGAGCCATCAGTATTGTGTTAGGTTCAATCTCTGTCTTTGTATTTAAGAGCTGGGTGTTGTACTGGAGTATGTCCTCACTGGCCAGTGTTGTGCTCTGGCAGCTCAGTGTGCTTGGAATACAATGCCGGTGTTTGTGCCGAGTGAATCCTTATTACACAAACTGACCACATCCACCCTGGACTTTAGAAGGTTTACAAGTCTGCAGGTTATTTCCCTGAAGGACCTGTCCTGTTTCCTTCTGATAGGCCTGACTGGTTGTTTCCACCACCCCTGGCGGCAGGGTTTTACAGATGAGAACCTCACTCAGAAAAACACAAGATAACAGGAGCAGGAGTTGGCTCCCTGGCCCCTCATGCCTGCCCCACCATTCATTGTGATCATGGCTGATCTGTCCTGTCACAGTCCCACATTGGGACTGCACAACTGTAATATATCCCCACGACTGTCAACTCCTGTCCCAGTCCCACATTGCCCACACTTTCCAGACCTTACAAAACTGTATCACCCTCTGACATTCCCTCCAGTGATCCAGCCTCCAAATTTCCAGGGAGCCATATTCCCGATACCCCACCCTCAGAGGACTTGCTACAACTCTGTTTTAAATAGCCTCTCCTTGATCATGTAAACCTGTCCCCTCATTCCAATACCCCCCACTGGTGGAAGCATCTCCACCTCTCCCCTGTCACGACCTTGAAGGATCTTATGCTTCGGTAAATTCACCGTTCATTTTTCTAATCTCAAAGATTGTGACCTTAATTCTCTCACTCCTTGTGAGAGAACAACCCTCTTCTCCCAGGAACTGTCCATTTGAATTACTTTTAAATTGACCCTGAATCCCAGTGTATCCGTTCTTCAGTACAGGGTGCAGAACTATGCCCAGTATTCCAGGTGTGGCCTCACCAAATCCCTGCACAACTGTAATACGTCCCTATTTCTAAACTTTAACCCTCTTGTAGTAAATGCCAATGTGCCACTTCACTCCCGCACCACTTGCTGCACCTGCCCTGTGTAATCAGTACACGAGAATACTTTGTCCCCTCTTTACTTTGCCCTTGGCCAAGGTGCATCCTTATACTCTGCCCTCTCCTCCAGGTGATTAATATAGACCGTTCATAATTGAGGGCTCAATCCTACACAAATGGGTTTGCTAATGTTCAGTTAAGTTATAACATGACTGCCACTTGTTATAACATGTGCCATGTACTGCCACTTTCAGGATATATGTGCTCCATGATCGCTCTGTTCATCGGCTCTCCCTGAGGCCCAACAATTTACTTGCTATGTCTCACCCTATTACACCTTCCAAATTGCATCACATCAGAGGTGTCAGGATTAAATTCCATCTGCTATTCCTCTTCCTGACATTCCATTTGATCTATATTCTGTTGGTGCCTCTGATAATCCTCCTCGCTCTCTACAAAACCACACATTCTTATATAATCCGTAAACATACACATCACACCTCCCACATTCACCTCTGCCTTTACATGATAAACATCAAGGGTCGCAACACCAGTCCATGTTAGCTGTCTCTCTGCCTAGTGCATGATGGGACATTTCATTCCCTTGTGCCATGACCTAGGCTGGGCCTATGGATGAGTGGCCTCACTCTTTATCACTCAGTCTCTGATCTCTTCTGTCACCATCTCTCTATCTGACCCCAGGTTAAGTCTTCGGTCTGTATGCCTGACTCTGACTGGGACAGATGAAACCCATATTAAATCCAGAACACATGTGCGTTCATCGGAACAGAATAAGGCCATTCTATTCTGCATGACTGAATCATGACTGATCTATCTTTTCCTCTCAACCCCATTCTCCTTCCTTTACCCCAAAACCCCTGACACCCAAACTAATCAAAAATCTGTCAACCTCCGCCTTAAAAATATCCATTGACTTGACCTCCACAATCGTCCGTGGCAATGAATTACAGATTCACTTCCCTGTGACAAAATAAATTCCTTCTCATCCCCTTTTGTAAAGTACGTCCTTTTATTCTGAGGCTATGACTTCAAGACCAGTGGATACACCCCCTCCACGTTCACTCTATCCAGGCCTTTCACTATTCTGTAAGTTTCAATGAGGTGTCCCCACCCACCCCCCCCCCCCCCCCCCCATCCTTCTAAACTCACATGGACAAGGATTGAGTGTGAATTTTGGGGAACCAGACTGGAATCCAGACTATTCATATCTGTCAGCTGTCTGGTCAGGGAATCAAAGTCACAGAGTGATACAGTGTGATAACAGGCCCTTCAGCCCAACATGCCCCACCAGCCAACATGACCCAGCTGCCTGCGCTTGGTCCATCTCTCTCCAAACCTGTTCTATCCATGTACCTGTCTATCTGTCTCTTAAACGTCGGGATAGTCCCAGCCTCAACTACCTCATCTGGCAGCTTGTTCCATACGCCCATCACCATTTGTGTGAAAAAGTTACCCCTCAGATTCCTATTAAATCTTCTCCCCTTCACCTTGAACCGACGACCTCCATGTGTATTGTATGGGCGTGCAGCGTAGGTTCACTAGGTTAATTCCCGGAATGGCGGGACTGTCGTATGTTGAAAGGCTGGAGCAATTAGGTTTGTATACACTGGAATTTAGAAGGATGAGGGGGGATCTTATTGAAAATATAAGATAATTAGGGGATTGGACACATTAGAGGCAGGAAACATGTTCCCAATGTTGGGGGAGTCCAGAACAAGGGGCCACAGTTTAAGAATAAGGGGTAGGCCATTTAGAACGGAGATGAGGAAGAACTTTTTCAGTCAGAGAGTGGTGAAGGTGTGGAATTCTCTGCCTCAGAAGGCAGTGGAGGCCAGTTCGTTGGATGCTTTCAAGAGAGAGCAGGATAGAGCTCTTAAGGATAGCGGAGTGAGGGGGTATGGGGAGAAGGCAGGAACGGGGTACTGATTGAGAGTGATCAGCCATGAACGCATTGAATGGCGGTGCTGGCTCGAAGGGCTGAATGGCCTACTCCTGCACCTATTGTCTATTGTGACGGCTGTCCTTTTGTGGAACTGAGACCGTGACTTTGAATCCGGCAGTTTGTCGAGCCCCACAGGAACTGGCCTGTAGGAAAAGCCCATGTGCCGTCCTTCCCCAGCCTGGCCCCTACGTGACTGCCTCGCAACCTCCATTGTTCCAAGGAGAGAAGCGATGATTCTCAGCAGCAGCTCCGCCGAACTCCGCCTCCCCCGCCCTGTCAGTGTCACCAGACACGGGGCAGTGGGCGCGCTCTGTGATTGGTGGCAGCGAGGCACTGTGATTGGTTGCTTCAGTTGTCCAATCAAACAGTTGAATCAAACTGACCAATGACAGTGCTCGCCTTCCCCATTCCTTCATCAGCATAGGGGAGGCTGCCTATTTAATCCGCGCTCAGAGCTTGTTCCAGATATTCGTGTGTCTGAGGCCGAGAGACGAAATGCCTGACCCACCGAAAGCGGCCAAGAAGGGCGCCAAGAAAGCCGTGTCCAAACCTGCAGGCAAGGCGGGCAAGAAGCGCAGGAGGTTGAGGAAGGAGAGTTACGCCATCTACATCTACAAAGTGATGAAACAGGTTCACCCCGACACCGGCATCTCCTCCAAGGCCATGAGCAACATGAACTCGTTCGTCAACGATATTTTCGAGCGCATCGCGGGCGAGGCTTCCCGCCTGGCTCATTGCAAAAAGCGGGCGACCATCAGCTCCCGGGAGATCCAGACCGCCGTGCGCCTGCTGCTGCCCGGGGAGCTGGCCAAGCACGCCGTGTCGGAAGGGACAAAGGCGGTGACCAAGTACACCAGTTCCAAGTAAAGATCCTCCATGCTGACAAATCTAAAACCCAAAGGCTCTTTTAAGAGCCACCCACTATCTCAAGGAAAGAGTTGTAGTACTATTTCAGCATCGATTTTCTGCAAAATTGTTTACGTTAATCAAACTGCGGCTATTTCATAGAAATATATAAAATAGGTGTAGGAGGAGGCCATTCGGCCCTTCGAGCCAGCACCGCCATTCATTGTGATCATGGCTGATCATCCACAATCAGTAACATGTGCCCAATTTCTCCCCATATCCCTTGATTCCACTAGCCGCTAGAGCTCTATCTGTCTCTTAAATTCATCCAGTGATTTGGCCTCCACTGCCCTCTGGCAGAGAATTCCACAAATTCGCAACTCTGGGTGAAAAAGTTCCTTCTCACCTCAGTTTTAAATGGCCTCCCCTTTATTCTCAGACTGTGGCCCCTGGTTCTGGACTCGCCCAACATTGGGAACATTTTTCCTGCATTTAGCTTGTCCAGTCCTTTTATAATTTTATATGTCTCTATAAGACCCCCTCTCATCCTTCTAAACTCCAGTGAATACAAGCCAAGTCTTTTCAATCTTTCCTCATATGACAGTCCCGACATCCCAGGGATCAATCTCGTGAACCCACGCTGCACTGCCTCAATTACAAGGATGTCTTTCCTCAAATTAAGAGACCAAAACTGTACACAATACTCCAGATGTGGTCTTACCAGGGCCCTATACAACTGCAGAAGAACCTCCTTACTGCTATACTGAAATCCTCTCGTTACGAAGGCCAACAGCGTTCTTCACTGCCTGCTGTACCCGCACGCCAACTTTCAGTGACTGATGCACAAGGCCACCCAGGTCTCGCTGCACTTCCCCCGTAGCGAACCTGGCACCATTGCGATAATTGCCTCCTTGTTTTTGCCGCCAAAGTGGATAACCTCACATTTATCTATATTATACTGCATCTGCCCACTCACTCAACTTGTCCAGGTTTTAAGAAGAAGGGGTAGGTCATTTAGGACTAAGAGGAAAAACTTTAGGACTAAGAGGAGTTGTGAATCTGGAATTCTCTGCCACAGAAAACAGTGGAGGCCAATTCGTTGGATGCTTTCAAGAGAGATAAAAGTTTAGCTCTTGGGGCTGTGGGAATCAAGGGATATGGGGAAAATGCCGGAACAGGGTACTGATTTTGGATGATCAGTTGTAATCATATTGAATGAAGGTGCTGGTCCGAAAGGCCTACTCCTGCACCTTTTTACTATTTTTAATTTTCCAAAATCCCGCTTTTACTGAGATCACTCTTTAAGTCACAACTCGACAGCTTGGACATGGATCATCTCACCACACCTGCCCACTTAAAAATGCAACCGGTACCCACGCGAGCGAAACCGCAACGAGATACCCCAGCTGCTGGCGGTTGTGCAGCAGAAAACAGAAACAGATTCAGTGCTCACAGAATCACTTTTGGCGCCGTAGTCTCGCGTCCGTCCGCAGTTTGTGAGTTGTGGCCGACCATAACTTAATACTGTTTACACAGAAACCCGCCCGCTGTTATGTTCAGTGAAACGTATTTGTTGCGATCGTTTATCAGTTAATGTAAATGCAAGATTAAATTCGCGGAATCTCTCATGTCGGAGAGTTAATTCACGCTCCATTTCTATTGTAAATGGATCGGGAACAAGTGACGGGCGAAATGATCAATCCGAGATCTGAGATTATATTTGTTTTTGGAGATTTTTATTGAATAAAAGTTAGCGGACTTTTCAAACCTCAGCTCATTTTGGGGACTGACCGTTGGTTTCGGCGCTTCTCTTGTTGCCGCCTGTTCATTGGTGCACGAAGCCACTCATGAATGGGCTGCTCCCCTCACCAGTGAGATTAGGCGCTTCACCATTCATACAGGAAGTACAAGGGAGATTTCCTTATTTCTGGTTTAAAAAAAGTCTGGTAGGAAAAGAATAGAAAAGGGTTCGGGTTTGAGACGGAGCTCATCGTGCGCGGATATAGTCGTTACTCTGCAGGATTTAGACCAAGATACACAGAACGGTTGTTGTGAACCGGTATTCAGCTCTTCCACAGACACTGTGGGTGGCTCTGAAAAGAGCCTTTGGATCGTTACATTAATGTTTCGCCAAGTCACTTGGTCTTGGTGGCCGCGCTGGTTTTCTTGGGCAACAGCACGGCCTGGATATTGGGCAGCACCCCGCCCTGAGCGATGGTCACCCTTCCCAGCAGCTTGTTGAGCTCCTCGTCGTTGCGGATGGCCAGCTGTAGGTGTCTGGGGATGATGCGGCTCTTCTTGTTGTCCCGGGCCGCGTTACCGGCCAGCTCCAGGATTTCAGCCGTCAGATACTCAAGCACAGCAGCCATGTACACCGGGGCTCCAGCACCCACCCGCTGAGCATAGTGACCCTTTCTCAGATGCCTGTGAACACGGCCCACCGGGAACTGCAGCCCGGCCCGGGACGAGCGAGATTTGGGCTTGGTCCGAGCTTTACCACCTGTTTTCCCTCTTCCAGACATTTCCGACTAATTACTGCACACAGAATGAGGAAATGGTCCCGCACTCGCCCTTCTAATAGCTTCTGGGGGAATGCCGTTAGACGCTTACGATTGGTGATGCGGCGCTGTATCTCATTGGTGGTGTGTAACAGTCCAATTAGAAAGTTGGTTCATTTTCCAATCATCAGGCGGCAACAAGACGACCGCGGAAAATAACCGACAAAGTCGTCAAAATGACTTGAAATTGGAAAAGTCCGACAAAGAGAAACATATTTAAAAATCGACCAAAAGAAATTTCAATCTGTGTGTGAACATGGATTTCCCGTCTCGTTCGGTTCCCAGCCACACGTAAAAGACATTGTGTGCGTGAATTGCACCACAAGAGATGTTATGGAATTAACTTCAGAATCTTCCATTTTTTCCACTGCTAATCTATCAGAACATACCCGATTGAAACAATATGTTTGAGGTCGATCTTTGTGTGAAGGCATCAGACTGTGGGTTTGTCGAACTAGTTGCATTAAAGCTGTGTCCTAACTCCTAACATTAGTACAACTCTGTGGTACTGGGAGACTCTTAAAAGAGCCCCAAATTCACTGGGAAAATCAGTTTTCCAATATTGACTGGGGAAATAATAGTGTGAAATGTTTCGATGAGGTGCAATTGCTCAAAGGTTTTCAGGAGTGTTTTCTCCAGCAATATGTAGAGGGGCCCACACGTGAGAGGGCAACACTTGATCTAGTCTTGGGAAATTGGGAAGGGCAAGTGAATGAAGTGTTCGTGGAGGAGCCTTTTGGGGCCAGTTACCACAATTTCATCAGATTTACGATAGTTATGGAAAGAAAGGGGTCCCAAGTAAAAAAGTTAAATTGGGGCAAGACCAACTTTGAGGGTATGAGAGAAGGTCTCACTCAAGTTGTTTGGAGGGGCAAGGAACATCAGCCAAGTGGATGTTTTTAAAAGTGTGCGAACAGTGCAAAATGTTGAGCCTCCATTCAAGAAAGGCTGCAGGGAAAATGCTGGGAACAATAGGCTAGTGAGTTAAACATCTAGATGGAAACTTACTAAAGAGTATTCTGAGGTATATACATGTATAGGATATACATTTAGATGGATGGGCTGATGAGGGATAATCAGCATGGTTTTGTACATGGAAGGTCGTGTCCCATGAATCTGATTTAGTTTTTTGAAGATGTAACCAAAAAGGTTGATGAGGGCAGAGGTAGATGTTGTATATATGGCCCTCAGCAAAGCATTCAACAAGGTTCCACGTTGTAGGCTGCTCTGGAAGGATAGATTGCAGGGGATCCAAGGAGAGATAGCTGAATAGATAGAAAATTGATTTCATGGAAGGAAGCGCAGGATGATGGTGGAAGGTTGCCAGTTGGACTGGAGGCCTGTGACCAGTGGTGTGCCTCATGGTTTGGTGCAGGGCAGTTACTGTTTATCATCTACATCAATGATTTGGATGAGAACATATATGGCAAGATTAGCAAGTTTGCAGATGATACAAATGTGGGTGATATTGCAGAGAGTGAAGATGGTTGTGAAAAATCGCAGCACGATCTTGTACGTTTGGCTAGGTGGACTGAGGAATGGTTGATGGAATTTAATACAGAGAATTTCTCTGCATTTAATACAGAGAAATTTGAGATGTTGCATTCAGGAAGACCAACATGGGCAGGACCTACACAGTTAATAGTATGGCTCTGGCGAGTGTTATAGAGCAGAGGGATCAGTGAGTGCAGGTACATAGTGCCATGAAGTTTGAGTCACAGGTAGACAAGGTTTTTGAAACGGCATTTGGTACATATCATATCATATCATATATATACAGCGCGGAATAAGGCCTTTTCGGCCCACCAAGTCCGCGCCGCCCAGCGATCCCCGCACATTAACACTATCCTACACCCACTAGGGACAATTTTTTACATTTACCCAGTCAATTAACCTACATTGGCTTTCATCAGTCAGAGTATTGAATATTGTTGTTGGGAGATTATGTTGCAATTGTATAAGACGTTGGTGAGGCCGCATTTGGCGTATTGTTTTCAGTTCTGGGCACCATGTTATGGAAAGATGTTGTCAAGTTGGAAAGGGATTAGAGAAGATGTACGAGGATATTGCCAGGAGTCTGAGGGTCAGAGCTATAGGGCGAGGTTGTGTAGGCTGGGACTATTCCTTGGAGCACAGGAGGATGTGATGATCTTATGGAGGTGCATAAAATCATGTGAGTGATAGTTCAGGTAGATGCACAGAATAGATGAATCAAGATCCAGAGGACAACGGTTTAAGGTGAAGGGGAAAAGATTTAGTCAAGTCAAGTCAAGTCAATTTTATTTGTTTCGCACATTTAAAAACAACCCACGTTGACCAAAGTGCTGTACATCTGATTAGGTACTAAGGAAAAAAAAAAGAAACATACAGTAGCACGCAAACAGTTCACAGCGCCTCCTCAATGAGCCTCAAATTTAGTAGGAATCTGAGGCGTACCTTTTTCGCAAATAGGGTGGTGGGTATATGGAACGAGCTGCCAGGAGAGGTAATTGAGGCAGGAAATATCACAACTTTTGAAAAACAGACATGTACATGGAGAGGACAGGTTTGGTGGGATGTGGGCCAAACGCATGCAGGTGGCATTGGTGTAACTGGGACATGCTGGCCAGAGTAGGCAAGTATATAAGCGACAGGAGTAGAATTAGGCCATTCATCACATCATGTCTACTCTGCCATTCAATCATGGCTGATCTGTCTCTCCCTCCTAACCCCATCCTCCAGCCTTCTCCCTATAACCTATGTACTAATCAAAAATCTATCGATATCTGCCTTAAAAATATCCTTTGACTTGGCCTCCGCAGCCTTGCCAAAGAATTACACCGATTCACCACCCTCTGATGAAATAAATGTCTCCTCATCTCCTTCTTAAAAGAACGCCCTTTAATTCTGAGGCTGCACTCTCCCACTAGTGGAAACATCCTCTCCACATCCACTCTATCCAAGCCTTTCTCTATTCTCTATGTTTCAATGAGGTCCTCCCTCATTTTTCTAAACTCCAGCGAGTACAGGCCCAGTGCTGACAAATGCTCATCATAGGTTAGTATACTGATTCCTGGGATCATTCTTGTAAACCTCCACTGGACCCTCTCCAGAGCCAGCACATCCTTCCTCAGATATAGTAAACTAAATTGTTCACCATATTCCAAATGCGGCCTGATCGAGCCTCAGCATTACATCCCTATTTTTGTAGACAAGCCCTCTTGAAATAAATATTAGCATTGAGTTTGCCTTCTTTACTGCCGATTCGACTTGCATATTAACTTTTGGGAGTGCTGGTGCAGGATTCCCAATTTGCGCCTCCAATTTCTGGATTCTCACCCCATTTAGAAAATAGTCTACACCTATATTCCTGCTAGCAAAATGCATGACTCCACATTTTGCTACATTATATTGCATCTGCCACATCTTGGCCAGCTCTCCCAACCTGTCCAAGCCCTTCAGCAGACTCCCGACTTTCTAGGGTTGCCAACTTCCACACTCCCAAATACGGGACAAGGTGATGTCACCGCCCTGCGCCCCATGTGACCTCACCCAGCCTGCGGCCACATGCTCCTGCTCCACCAATGACGGGCCTCTGAACATAGACTGTCTAGAGCTAAAATGTTGGAAATCTAGAGTGCCGGGACCTAAATTGCCGGGGCCTAAACTGTCGGGGCCTAAACTGTCAGAGCCTAGAGCGTCGGGGCCTACCGCGTCGGGGCCTACAGCGGCCACCATTGGTAGAGCGCCAGCATGTAGCCGCAGGCTGGATGAGGTATGTGGGGCGCGGGGCAATGAAACATCACCCTTTGTCCCTTATTTGGGAGTGAGGACAAACTAATTTAGCCCAAAATACGGGATGTCCCAGCTAATACGGGACAGTTGGCAACCCTACTGCTTTTTCTACTCCACCTGCCCTTCCACCTATTTTCGTATCATCCACAAACTTGGCCACAAAGCCTTCAATCCCCTCATCCAAATCATTAATATACAACGTGAAGAGTAGCGGCCCCAGTACCAATCCCTGCGGAACTCCGCTAGTCACTGGCAGCCAACCATAAAAAGCCCCTTTTATTGCCACACTTTGTCTTCTGCCATCCAGTCAACCTGCTATCCATGCAAGTATCTGCCCTTTGATACCTTGGGCTCTCATCTCCCTTACCAGCCTCACGTGTGGCACCTTATCAAAGGCATTCTGAAAATCCTAGTAAACACCATCTGCTCACTCTCCTTTGTTCTGCTATTTACTTCTCCAAAGAATTCCAGCAAATTTGTCAAGCAAGATCTCCCCTTCACAAAGCCATGCTGACTTCAGCCTATTTGATCATGAACTTCCAAGTAGTCCGTTACATTATCCTTTATAATGGACTCTAAAATCTTACCAACCACCAAAGTCAGACAAAGTGTATACAGACAGAGGAACACAACAGGATGACAGTAAAACAAGTACAATGACTAGGGTGGGGGAGGGACGGAGAGAGAGAGGGGATACAAAGGTGACTTAAAGTTAGAGTATTCAATATTCATACGACTGGGTTGTTACCTGCCCAAGCGAAATATGAGATGCTATTCCTCCATTTGGCCTCACCCTGACAATGGAGGAGGTCCAGGACAGAAAGGCCACTTTGTGAACGAGAAGTAGAATTAAAGTGTTTGGCATCTGAGACATCACATAGGCTGAGGCAGACTGAGTGAAGGTGTTCAGTGAAATGATCGGCGAGTCTATCTTTGGTCTCACCGACATATAGGACTCCACACCTTAAACAGCAGATATAGTAGATGAGGTTGGAGGAGGTGCAAGTGAACCCCTCCTCATCTGAAAGGACTGTCGGCGTTCCTGGACAGCGTCGATGGTGAAGAATTAGAAACAGGTGTTGCATCTCCTGTGGGTGCTGGGGAATCTACCTGGGGAGGGGGTGTTTTGGATGGGAAGGGATGAGTTAACCAGGATGTTGCGAAGTGAACGTTCTCTGCAGAAAACAGAAGGTGGTGGGGTTGGGAAGATGTCTTTTGTGTCTGTCTTCAGTTTAAACCAGTATCTGCTCTTCCTCCATACACTGTTAAAAGAGCCGTTGAGTTTCTATTTGTCTTGTCACTATTCTCTGAACCTTTACGTGGAATTGGTGCACTTGGTCACCGCCTTTGTCCCTTTCGACATAATGTGCAAACTGCGCTGCGGGAAAAGCCCCAAAGGCAATGTGAACACTTGTTTGATTGTGCTCTGCAATCGGCAATGCGATCCATGGCACTTGATGAACCATAGACAGCAGCCACTAAAAGGCATTCACTGCACAATTAAAACAGCAACAGCAAACATACAGAATTTTTGTTCATACACTTTAAAGGGTAATATTATTAAGAGAACAATACAAAGTCCGAGATAAACTAATGGGGAAGGGTAGGATGACGTTTCAGTGTCCGTGCAGTGAGCAGGGATGTACACCAACACTACCAGGCTTTGGTTCAGCTTATCTCGATCAACATAAAGAATGAGAATTATCAAAAGGAAGTATCGAAACAATTTCATCAATGTTGTGTCGAAATGTTTGTACAATTCTGTGGGAGACTCTTGAAAGAGCCGTTGGGTTTTCAGTTTGTTTTGTCAGCATTGTGTGGATCTGTACTAGGAGCTGGTGTGCTTGGTCACCACCTTTGTCCCGTCAGACACCAAGTGCTTGGCCAGATCCCCGGCAGCAGCAGACGCATGGCGGTCTGGGTCTCCCACGAGCAGATGGTCGACCGCTTGTTATAAGTGGCCATGCCTCCACATCTTACCTGTTATGGCAACGAGGGTGGTGTAGGCCTTTGAAAGGCTGACTGCCTTTTTGAGGCAGTGCCTCCTTCAGATCCCTTTGATGGTGGGGAGGTCCGTTCATGTGATAGATTGAGCAGTGTCCTCCTTTAGATTTAGATTTAGAGATACAGCGCAGAAACAGGCCCTTCGGCCCACCGGGTCCGCGCCGCTCAATGATCCCCGCACATTAACACTATCCTACACACACTAGGGACAATTTTTTTTAACATTTGCCCAGCCAATTAACCTACATACCTATACGTCTTTGGAGTGTGGGAGGAAACCGAAGACCTCGGAGAAAACCCACGCAGGTCACGGGGAGAACGTACAAACTCCGTACAGACTGCGCCCATAGTCAGGATCGAACCTGAGTCTCCGGCGCTGCATTCGCTGTAAGACAGCAACTCTACCGCTGCGCCAGCATGCCGCCCGTTTGTCTTGGATGTTTGAGTTGCCAGACCAGGCCATGATGTTATTGTTCAATATGCTCTCCACCATACACATGGAGAGTTTCAAGAATGTATTACTTGACACACGGAATCTCCTCAATCTTTTCAGGAAATAGAGACATGGATGGCTTTCATAATGATTATATCAATGTGCTGGCCCAGGATAGATCGTCAGAGCTGTGCATGCCCAAGAAACAGAAGCCATTGACCCTCTCCACCACCATCTCATCGATGAATACAAGATCATGGATCCTGTTACTTCGGCATCACTCAATCACATTCCCCCCCTCCCACTATGTATTGACTTCTCATTACTCATTATTCACCCAACAATGGTGATGTCATTGGGGAATTTAAAGATGGCATTGGAACTGTGTCTGGCTACACAGTCATAGGAATAGTGTGAGTTGAGCAGGGGACTGAGCACACAGCCCTGGGGTGCTGCTGCCTGAAGGCTATCAAGAGGGAAGTGTTGTTGCCAATTCATACTGATTATGGTCTGTTGATGGGGGACGTTGAGCATGCAGTTCCACCGAGATGAGCAGAGATCCCTCGTTTTCAGAACAAGTTTGAAGGGAATAATGGTGTTGATAGCAGTAACAGCCTGACAGCAGCCTGACACACATGCTCTTATTGTCCAAGTGGCCCAGTGGAGAGCCAGCGAGACTGGGCTCGTCATTGAGACTTGTCATCTTAGTTTTCTTGGGCGTTCGTGTATTATTGTTGCCCTTTTAAAGCTGGTGGGAAGGTCATAAAGTCATTATGGCCATTCAGGAACCTAGGACCTTAATAATGAGAGATTGAGGATGTCTGCATGAATTGCAAGCAGATTGTAGAGATGTATTGTGAATGAAACAGTGGCTATCGAGAGAGTGTCCCCTTAAAGATCAGCATGGCCATCTAGGTGTGGAGCCACAGGAGATGAGGAAGATTTACAATTAATTTTACAGTTTTTACTGTGGAGAAGCTTGTGGAATCTGAGGAATTGAGGCAAATGACCTGCAATGTATTGGCCCAGATATGTATCACCAAAGAGAAGGTAGAGGCAGTCACATTGCACATTAAATGGATAAATGGTTTCTGTACCAAAGAGGACACATTCCAACTCCTCTTATGACTACAGACTGGTGGTGCTGACATCCCACATCATGAAGTCCCTGGAGAGGCTGGTGCTCACTCACCTGCGACCCCTGGTTAAACCCTACCTGGGCCCTTGGCAGTTCACTTTCCAAACAAATGCGGGGGTGGAGGACGCCATCATCCACCTGCTCCATCATTCCTATGCTCGCCTGGATAAGCCGGGAAACACCATGAGAGTCATGTTTTTTTTTCACTTCTCCAGTGCTTTTAACACCATCCGGCCTCTACTGTTAGGGAGCAAACTGAGGAAGATGTGGGTGGATGCTCCATTGGTGTACTGCATCACCAACTACCCGACTGGAGGAGCACAGTATGTCAGGCTACAGAACTCTGACTTAAACATGGTAGTGAGCTCCACAGGGATGTTCCTCACTTCCTTCCTGTTCACCATCTGCACCTCGGACTTCAGATACAATTCGGACTCCTACCACCTGCAGAAGTTTTCCGATGACTGGAATTGTGGGCTGCACCAGTGAGGGGAGTGAAGCCGAATATAGAGGTGTAGACAACGACTTTATTGAGTGGTGTGGGCTGACTCACTTGCTGTTCAACACCAACAAGACTAAGGAGTTATTGGTGGACCTTAGGAAGAGAGGAACACCCCTGTACCCTGTCTCCATCAAGGGCGTAGATGTGCAGTTCACCAAGGAGCACAAGTAACTTGGAAAAGTGGACAGTAAACTGGACTAGTTCAGGGACTCCGATGCACTGTATAAGAAGGACAGAGAGATTTTCTCTGTACTTTCTGAGAAGGAACCGCTCTTTCAAAGTGTGCAGTAAGATGTTGCAGACGTTCTATCCATCCGTGGTGGCCAGTGCCATCTTCGATGCTGTTGTGTGCTGGGGTAGCAAGGCGAAGGCCACGGACGCCAACAGGATCAACAAACTCATCAGGAAGGCTGGGTCCGTGGAGGGGAGGATGCTCCTCAAACTGCAGAACATCTTGGACAATACAGCTTACCCCTTCCATGACACACTGGTTAACCTGAGGAGCACCTTCAGCAACAGCCTGGTTCTAGTTTCTCAGGTCAGTAATGTCATCAGTGGAGTGGTGTGCACCTCCTGTCAGATGTAGGAAATCAGGAACAAGTCAGGAGTCCCTGACGACCACGTTTGCAGGAAGTGTCTCTGGCTGCAGCTCCTCTCAGACCCCATAGATCAGTTGGAGTATCAGTCAGACGCACTGAGGAGCAGACAGGACGCAGAAAGTGTTCTTAACCGTAGTGTCAGAGAGGTAGTTTCTTGGTTTCATATAATCCACTGACTTATTTTGTTGTTATGGGTTTTTACAGAGGAATATGTGTGCAGACCTGTTGTGTTGATGCAAGTAAAAACTCCGTTGTAATACCGAACTCGCTTCTTGTGAATGCAGCACTATTCCGTTCCTACGGACTTGATTTCAAATTAATTTCAATCACCTCCGCAAACGATTAAGTCTGAATCTGCGGTGCGAATTTACAGACCCGATGCCGAAACTGATGGAATTCAGCTCTGCCTGAGACTGGAGATAAACGACTGTTCCCCGGACAGGTTTCGAGTCGACCTTTGTGTTGCTGGATTTATAAAGTTAAGTGAGTAAGAGGAGAACAGAGAACGCTGGAGTGATCTGACCCCCACAACCCTGTGGTGCAGCAAACTCCAGACATTCCCTTAATCTACAGTGTAGTGTAGGTGGTGTTCATTTCTTTCTGTACAACAAAGGAATCTGTGGCCCTACAGAGTATTGCTGGGTGGTTGGACTCTGTGACCTTTCATTATGGAGCCTTACAGCATAAGCTCAGTGCTTATCAAAAAGTGTTGTGTTTTTCAGGTCTGTGCCTGCAAGTGCATTGTCATTTCCTGTCAGATCACTATCAGTGTCATAGACTAATAAAATCAATGATCAGCCCGAGGCTACAACTACTCTTCTGTGCCTGTTCTCCATGACACAGTTCAATCTCAAAAATTATTGTTTCTCTTTTCAAATACCTGATGTCGTCTGGTCCCCACAACTCAATGGGATAGAAAACTCAAAAGATTCACCTCCCCTGCACCATCCTGAGGTTGTCCCAGACTGAACATAGAACAGCAGAGGAACCTTCTGCCCACAATGTCTGTGGCAAACATGATGCCAAATTAAACACATCTGCTCTGCCTGCACATGATCTACATTGCTCCATCCTGCATATTTATGTGTCTATCTTAGAGCCTCTTGAACAAGATTCACCTGCCCTGCACCATCCTGAGGTTGTCCCAGACTGTGTCCTTGCATCACGGTGCCTTATTGCTTCAGCTCTGTGCCTGTCATACAGTGATGTGTATTTTCCAAGCTTGTGCCCTTAGAGTACATGGAGTGTATTATTGTCTCCTGTCAGTTCATTCTTGGTGTCATAGACTCATAAACTCATACAGCATTGAAACAGGCCGTTTTAGGCTTCATGTTGCGCACTAAAAATTACACCCTTTATCCCGTATCCGTACACTGTGATGGCTTGATTGTAATCATGTATGATCTTTTCGTCGACTGGATAGAGTGCAACAAAAAGCTTTTCACTGACACATGTGACCATAATAAACTAAACTAAACAAGTTTCATCTGCCCGATAATAGCCCACTTTTCCAATCCATGTACGTGTCCAAATGCCTTTTAAATATTGTTATAGTACCTGCCAGAACTACCTCCTCTGGCAGCTCCTGCTATATACTCACCACCCGCTGTGTGGAAAATGTTCCCCTCTGGTTCTGATTACTTCTTATCAATCTCAGCTTAAACCTATGTCCCCTTGTTCTTGATTCCTCTATTCTGGGGAATGTGCATTTCCCCTGTCCATTCCCCTCATGATCTTATACATTTCTATAAGATCATCCCTCAGTTTCCTGTGCTCTAAGGCAGGGGCTTACAAACTTTTCAGCATGAAGGCCACATTATATGTTTGGCACATTTTTGCGGGCCGTAGGAAAAAATAAAGAAGAATGAGTTTTATAAATTTAATGAACTCAAGAAACTTTAGACTAGAAACATAGAAACATAGAAAATAGGTGCAGGAGTAGGCCATTCGGCCCTTCGAGCCTGCACCGCCATTCAATATGATCATGGCTGATCATCCACCTCAGTAACCTGTACCTGCCTTCTCTCCATAACCCCTAATCCCTTTAGCCACAAGGGCCACATCTAACTCCCTCTTAAATATAGCCAATGAACTGGCCTCAACTACCTTCTGTGGCAGAGAATTCCGCAGACTCACCACTCTCTGTGTGAAGAAATGTTTTCTCATCTCGGTCCTAAAAGACTTCCCCCTTATACTTAAGCTGTGACCCCTAGTTCTGGACTTCCCCAACATCGAGAACAATCTTCCCGCATCTAGCCTCTCCAACCCCTTAAGAATTTTACATGTTTCTATAAGATCCCCCCTCAGTCTTCTGAATTCCAGCGAGTATAAGCCTAGTCTATCCAGTTTTTCTTCATATGAAAGTCCTGCCATCCCAGGGATCAATCTGGTGAACCTTCTCTGTACTCCCTCTAAGGCTAGAATGTCTTTCCTCAGATTAGGAGACCAAAACTGCACACAATACTCCAGGTGTGGTCTCACCAAGGCCCTGTACAACTGCAGCAGAACCTCCCTGCTCCTATACTCAAATCCTCTTGCGATGAATGCTAACATACCATTCGCTTTCTTCACTGTCTTCTGCATCTGCACGCTTGCTTTCAATGACTGGTGCACCATGACACCCAAGTCACGTTGCATCTCCCCTTTTCCTAATTGGCCACCATTCAGGTAATACTCTGCTTTCCTGTTCTTGCCGCCAAAGTGGATAACCTCACATTTATCCACATTATATTGCATCTGCCATGCATTTGCCCACTCGCCTAATCTATCCAAGTCACTCTGCAGCCTCCTAGCATCCTCCTCGCAGCTAACACTGCCACCCAGCTTCGTGTCATCCGCAAACTTAGAGATGTTGCATTCAATTCCCTCGTCCAAATCATTAATATATATTGTAAATAACTGGGGTCCCAGCACTGAGCCTTGTGGTACCCCACTAGTCACTGCCCGCCATTCCGAAAAGGACCCGTTTATTCCTACACTTTGTTTTCTGTCCGCCAACCAATTCTCTATCCACCTCAACACTGAACCCCCAATACCGTGTGCTTTAAGTTTGTACACCAATCTCCTATGTGGGACCTTGTCGAAGGCCTTCTGAAAGTCCAGATATAACACATCGACTGGTTCTCCCTTATCCACTCTACTAGTTACATATAAGATTCGTCAGACATGATTTGCCTTTCATAAATCCATGCTGACTTTGTCCGATGATTTCACCACTTTCCAAATGTGATACTATCACATCTTTAATAACTGACTCTAGCATTTTCCCCACTACCGATGTGAGGCTAACTGGTCTATAATTCCCCGTTTTCTCTCTCCCTCCCTTTTTAAAAATTGGGGTTATATTAGCTACCCTCCAATCCTCAGGAACTACTCCAGAATCTAAAGAGTTTTGAAAAATTATCACTAATGCATCCACTATTTCTGAGGCTACTTCCTTAAGCACTCTGGGATGCAGCCTATCTGGTCCTGGGGATTTATCTGCCTTTAATCCATTTAATTTACCTAACACCACTTCCCGACTAACCTGGATTACCCTCAGTTCCTCCATCTCATTAGACCCCCGGTCCCCGGCTATTTCCGGCAGATTGTTTATGTCTTCCTTAGTGAAGACAGAACCAAAGTAGTTGTTCAATTGGTCTGCCATCTCCTTGTTCCCTATGATCAATTCACCTGTTTCCGACTGCAAGGGACCTACATTTGTCTTAGCTAGTCTTTTTCTCTTCACATATCTATAAAAGCTTTTGCAGTCAGTTTTTATGTTCCCTGGCAGTTTTCTCTCATAATCTATTTTCCCTTTCCTAATTAAGCCCGTTGTCCTCCTCTGCTGGACTCTGAATTTCTCCCAGTCCTCTGGTATGCTACTTTTTCTGTCTAATTTATATGCTTCATCTTTTGTTTTAATAGTATCCTTGATTTCCCTTGTTAGCCACGGATGCACTACCTTTCCTGGTTTGTTCTTTCGCCAAACTGGGATGAACAATTGTTGTAGTTCATCCTACCAATATTTAAATGCCTGCCATTGCATGTCCACTGTCAACCCTTTAAGTAACAATTGCCCGTCTATCTTGGACAATTCACGTCTCATACCCTCAAAGTTACCTTTCTTTAAGTTCAGAACACTTGTTTCAGAATTGACTTTGTCACTCTCCATACTAATGAAGAACTCCACCATATTATGGTCACTCTTGCCCAAGGGGCCTCGCACAACAAGACTGCTTACTAACCCTTCCTCATTCCTCAATACCCAGTCTAGAATGGCCTGCTCTCTCGTTGGTTCTTCGACATGTTGGTTTAGAAAACCATCTCGCAAACATTCCAAGAAGTCCTCTTCCTCAGCGCCCCAGCCAATTTGGTTCACCCAATCTATATGTAGATTGAAGTCACCCATTATAACTGCTGCACCTTTAGTGCACGCATTTCTAATTTCCTGTTTGATGCCATCCTCAACCTCACTACTGCTGTTAGGTGGCCTGTACACAACTCCCACTAGTGTTTTCTGCCCCTTAGTGTTTCGCAGCTCTACCCATATCAATTCCACATCCTCCGAGCTAATGTCCTTCTTTTCCACTGCGTTATCTCCTCTCTAACCAGCAACGCTACCCCACCTCCTTTTCCTTTCTGTCTATCCCACCTGAATATAGAATATCCCTGGATGTTGAGCTCCCAGCCTTGGTCACCCTGGAGCCATGTCTCCGTAATCCCAACTATATCATAATCATTAATAACTATCTCCACATTTAATTCATCCACCTTATTACGTATATCCACCTTATTACGTATATTCCTGGCATTGAGACACAAGCTTGTTCTCTAGGCTTGTTTTTATAACACTCTTATATAATTATGTTGCAAAATGGTCCTTTTTGATTTTTGCCCTGGATTTGTCTGCCTGCCACATTTACTTTTCACCTTGTTACCTATTGTTTCTTCCCTCATTTTATACCCCTCTGTCTCTCTGCTCCAGCTCCCATCCCCCTGCCACATTAGTTTAAATCCTCCCCGACAGCACTAGCAAGCACTCCCCCAAGGACATTGGTTCCATTCCAGCTCAGGTGCAGACCGTCCTGCTTGTAACGGTCCCACCTGGTTCCAATGTCCAGAAATTCGAATCCCTCCCACTTGCACCATTTTTCAAGCCACGTATTCATCTGAAATATCCTCCTATTTCTACTCTGACTCGCACATGGCACTGGTAGTAATCCAGAGATTATTGCCTTTGAGGTCCTACTTTTTAGTTTATCTCCTAGCTCCCTAAATTCACCTTGTATGACCTCATCCCATTTTTTACCTATATCGTTGGTGCCAATGTGCACCACGACAGCTGGCTGCTCACCCTCCCCTTCCAGAATGTTCTGCAGCCGCTCTGAGACATCCCTGACGCTTGCACCAGGGAGGCAACATACCATCCTGGAGTCTCGTTTGCGAACGCAGAAACGCCTATCTATTCCCCTTACAATTGAATCCCCTATCACTATAGCCCTTCCACTCTTTTTCCTCCCCTCCTGTGCTGCAGAGCCACCCACGGTGCCATGAATTTGGCTGCTGCTGCCTTCCCCTGATGAGGCATCTCCCCCAACAGTATCCAACATGGTATATCTGTTTAGGAGGGAGATGACCGCAGGGGACTCCTGCACTACCTGCCTACTGCTACGCTGTCTAGTTCCCTTTCTGTCCGCTTAACCTTTACCTGTGGTGTGGCCAACTCACTAAACGTGCTATTCACGACTTTCTCAGCATCGCGGATGCTCCAGAATGAATCCAACCGCAGCTCCAACCGTTCAATGCAGTCTGCCAGGAGCTGCAGCTGGACACATTTCCTGCACACGTAGTCATCAGGGACACCGTCAGTATCCCTGATTTCCCACATGCTACAGGATGAGCAAACCACGGGGTCGATCTCAGCTGACATGGTTTACCCTTTATATTAAATCAAATCCCTTAAATTAAATCAAATCAAATCAGCACACTCCCTATTTAAAAATCGTAATCCTTTTAAGTTGAACCTTTAACTAAAAAACCCAGAACCCTTAACTCAAAGTGCTATCAGAAAGCAGAAATACAAACCTGGGGTTACTCACCAATCAGCTGCTCCCTCCCGCTTACTCACCAATCAGCTGCTCCCTCCAGTCCGCATTACTTTTTCAAGTGTGACGCGCAAATGAAACGTTGCAGAGAGTGGTCGCTCCCACCTCTCCAACGGCTCCTGGGCCTCTGTTAAACAAAAGCCTCGCGCTCGATTTTAAACTCACCGCACGAACGCTGTACCAGTCGCTGTACTAGGTTACGTTCGATTAGATTAGGAAATGTTAAATGTTAAACTAGGTTAGGTTAGATTAGGTTAGTTTACATTAGTTTTATACGGCAACAAATAAATAATATTCCATTTTTAAAAAGAGCTTGAAATATTGGAATATATATCTACCCTCGGTATACAATTATTTATAATACAGAAAAAATACAGTTACCACCACTGGCGTAGAGAGAGAGGAGAGTTAGGGGTGGGTGGGGGGGGGAGAGAGTCAGGGTAGAGGGAGCAGCAGGTGAGAGGGGGAGCTTGGGGAGGGGAAGGGTGTCAGAGGGTCCAGTGAAGGAGCGCCGCCAATTGTGGGGGCTGCTCTCTCCCTCTCTTTCCCCCCTCCCTCTCTCCCAGAACCAGCGAGATCTGTGCCGTTGCTCCACTCTCTTCCCCGGTCCCGTCTCCTTCTAACGCAGCAAAATAAGAACTTGGTCCATCATAACCCGCTGGATCTCCCAGCCTCTGGCCTTTGTAACTCCCCTTCCCATACACACCATTCTATCTTGGGCCAACTGCATTGCCAGAGTGAAACCAAAAGCAAACTGCAGGAACAAGACCTCATTGGATAGCTGAACACCTAATGAACATTGAATTCTCCAATTGTAGGTAATTGTCCTAAAAACAACCCCAAACACCGCCCCTCCTACGTTTTCTCCTCCTCCCCTCTCGTCCCTAGGTCCCACATGGACTCACACACCAATCCTCCCCTTCCACCGATATTCCACCTATAGGCATCACAATTTGTACCTCTTCTATCCTTATCTCACACCTTTTGTTTTTCATTTCTGGCCTTGTCCAACCTTTTACCTGTCCAACCATCTGCCCCTCACCACTATCTTCCTATCAATTGTGTAGAAACTGCAGTTGTTGGTTTAAACCAAAGGTAGACACAAAATGTGACAGTAACTCAGCGGGACAGGCAGCATCTCTGGAGAGAAAGAATGGGTGACGTTTCGGGTCTCGACATTTCAGTACAGTTAGCTCCTGTCTCACACAACCTCTTCCAGTTTCTTCCCCACCATTGATGTCATGTTCATTGGCCTTTAGTTCGCTGGCTGGTACTTGTGGCCCCCTGTACCTCGGCAAACCAAGTGTAGACTCGCCAACCATTTCACTGAACGTTTGCACTCGCTCCACCAAGGCCAACTACCTGTCCCCATTGTTAGCAATTGTTAGCCATTTTAACTCTCCTTCCTTTCCATTCTGACATTTCTATTGTGGGTCTCTTCCATTACCAAAGTGTTCCAAACATCTGTCTCTCAAAAACTCCCCTGTCGTGTGTCCATCTATTACCTGCAACACGTTGTGCTGGCTCTGTTTCCCAGCTTTCTCTCTCCCTCCCATAATCAAACTGCAAAAGGGTTCCAGACCGAAAATATAACCTGTTCATGTTCTCCATCATTGCAGTCTGACCTGCTGACATGCACCAGCACTTTTTGTCCTTTTTAATTTTGGCAGGAAGGCATACGATCTAATTGCCTTCCAGCCACCTGGACTCAATCTCATTTGCATTCTATATTTATTTTTATTATTTTATGTAATTTTCCATCAGTGTTGACTCCTGTGATTGACAGCTCCCTCTGCCCCGGGCTACGGCCGCCCCTGTCACATTACGCGGGACAACCTCACCGAGGACGTGCGCTAGACGTCACAGAGGTCTCGACACGTCAGTGACGTCGTTGCCTCGGCAACCGGTGCGGAGCGGCGGCGAGGCCCACGGAGGGGAAGCGGCCTGGGCCCGGGGATGGGGTGAGGCTTCCTTTCCCCCGGCGGGGAGATGTTGGTGTGGCGGGAGGCATCGGCAAAGAGGTGAGGGGTTGAGGTCCCAAGACTAACTTGGAGAGATGGGGAAGTTGGCGATTGTATTAACTGAGCTGGTCCTTGCTCTTTGTCGTTCCCAGGTGGATCTGGGACCTGACTGGTTGAATCTTGTGCGTCTGACTGCTCCTCCACTGTGACATCTTCCTGCCTGCTGGGCAGTGAACAGTGAGTTTGTGTTCGTACCTTATCCACTTGGTCTTTGCATCAGATTTAGCATTCTCATCTTCGTGGTCCAATTCCTCCTTAGTCCTGACTCACTCACTCTCTCTGTTGCTCTGTCCCTCTGGTGCTGTGACCATCCTCCATCTGCGGCCTCTTTAGCATCCTTGCATTCCTTCCCATTTCAGACTGGAGGTTTCTGCCCAGTGATGTTGCTGATTCCTCTGTTCTTTGTCATACATATGAGTCATTTTGTGAGAATGTACATGATATCATTGGTAAGCTTGTAGGTGACACCACAATGGTGGCACACTGTACAGGGAAAATGGTTGTTTATGTTTACATATAACATATAACATATATAACAACTACAGCATGGAAACAGGCCTGTCCGGCCCTACCAGTCCACGCCGACCATTCTCCCTGACCTAGTCTCATCTACCTGCACTCAGACCATAACCCTCCAATCCCCTCCTATCCATATACCTATCCAAATTACTCTTAAATAATAAAATCGAGCCAGCCTCCACCACTTCCACCGGAAGCCCATTCCATACAGCCACCACCCTCTGAGTAAAGAAGTTCGCCCTCATGTTACCCCTAAACCTTTGTCCCTCAATTCTGAAGCTATGTCCCCTTGTTGGAATCTTCCCCACTCTCAAAGGGAAAAGCCTACCCACGTCAACTCTGTCCTTCCCTCTCAAAATTTTAAAAACCTCTATCAAGTCCCCCCTCAACCTTCTACGCTCCAAAGAATAAAGACCCAACCTGTTCAACCTCTCTCTGTAGCCTAAGTGCTGAAACCCAGGCAACATTCTAGTAAATCTCCTCTGTACCCTCTCCATTTTGTCGACATCCTTCCTATAATTTGGCGACCAGAACTGCACACCATACTCCAGATTTACAACAGGATTTAGATCAATTGGGAAAGAGGACAAGGAATTGACAGATGGAATTTAACTCAGACAAGTGCAAATTGATGGATTTTTAGTGGTGATATCAGGGCAGGGGGTTTACATTAAATGTTTGGATCTTGCAGAAGGGTGGCTGAGTAGATTGACCTTGGGATACCAGTACATAGTTGGCTGAAAGTTGCAACACAGGTAGAGAGAGTGAAGAAGGCCTATGGCATTCTTGCCTTCATCAGCTGAGGCATTGAGTACAAGAGATGGACATCAGTTGTACAAACTGTTGATTAGAGAGTATTAAGAGTATTGCCTGCAGTTCTGGTTGACACACCACGTGAAAGATTTGCTTAAGCCAGATAGTGTGCAGAAATTATTGCAAGAATGTTGCCTCGATTCGGTGGGCGTGCAGGTGAGATTGGGTACGCTGCTCTGTCAGGAGTGAGGAGGCTGAGAGATGACATGTTAGGGGTGCATAACATTCTGAGTGGTATAGATGGGGATAGCTAGAATCTGTTATGGTAGGAGTGCTTTACTGGAGAGCATAGGTTTAAGGAGAGACGCAGTGCATTCCAGATATTACCCAATGCCTGGGTGAAAAAAGAAATGATTCCTCACATCACCCCTAAACTTCTTTCTTTTCTCCTTAAACCTGTGCCAACGACACCTCTTCCTGGGGGACAGGTTTCTTACTATCTAACTTATCAGTGGCTCTCATGATCCTGTACATCTCTATCTGCTTCGCTTCATTCTCCCCAGCACCATGAAAACATACCCAGTCTGTCCTGTCTCCCCTCATAACTGAACCATTCCACCCCAGACAACATTGAGGTGAATCTCCTCTCCAATGCAATCACATCTTTCCTACACGGCCGGCAGGGTGACGTAATGGTAGAGTCGCTGCATTGCAGTGCCAGAGACCTGGCTTTGATCCTAACTACGGTTGCTGTCTTTATGGAATTTGTATGTTCATCCCGTGACCCGCATAGGTTTTCTCCGGGAAAAATATTGTTTCCTTCTTCAGATACCTAGAGTGATCTGACCCCCACAACCCTGTGGTGCAGCAAACTCCAGACATTCCCTTAACCTACAGTGCAGTGCAGGGGGTGTTCATTTATTTCTGTACAACAAAGGAATCTGTGACCATACAGAGTAGTGCTGGGTTGTTGGACTCTGTGACCTTTCATTATGGAGCCTTATGGGATAAGCTCAGTTATCAAACAGTGTTGTGTTTTTCAGGTCTGTGCCTGCAAGTGCATTGTCATTTCCTGTCAGATCACTATCAGTGTCATAGACTAATAAAATCAATGATCAGCCCGAGGCTTCATACTCTTCTGTGCTTGTTCTCCATCACACAGTTCAATCTCAAAAATTATTGTTTCTGTTTTCAAATACCTGATGTCGTCTGGTCCCCACAACTCAATGGGATAGAAAACTCCAAAGATTCACCTCCCCTGCACCATCCTGAGGTTGTCCCAGACTGAACATAGAACAGCAGAGGAACCTTCTGCCCACAATGTCTGTGGCAAACATGATGCCAAATTAAACACATCTGCTCTGTCTGCACATGATCTACATTGCTCCATCCTGCATATTTATGTGTCTCTCTTAGAGCCTCTTAAATCCCACAACACTGACTACCTCCACCACCATATCTGGCAGCACGTGGTCACTCTGGGGAAAGATTTGCCCAGATATTTTTATCATGTCCCTCTCATTTTAAAGCTATTTCCTCTCATCTGACTTTTTCTCCGTAGGAAACGGATCTGACTATACCCCGTCTCCTCAGAATTTTATAAAGTTCTGTCGAGTCTCCCCTCTGTCTCCGAGGCCCCAGAGAAGACCATCAGAGTTGATGTCTTTGAGGACTTTGGTTGGTTTCTACATGTCCATCTCCCTGTACATTATGGAGCTGTGCTGGGCAGTCTCAGTCAGTCCACAGTTGCTTTGTTCAGGTCTGAGTCTCTCCAGAGTTGGGGGTGGCTGGTGCAAAGCTCTCTGTGCAGACTGGGCAGAGTGTGGTCTGTACTGGGCTGTGACTTCACAATGTAGTGCAGCGGGTGTCTTTCTGTATAACACAGGTGTTGTTGCTGGATATCTGTGGCTCCACACAGCAGTGCTGGGTTGCTGGGTTCTGTGTCCTTGCATCACGGTGCCTTATTGCTTCAGCTCTGTGCCTGTCATACAGTGATGTGTATTTTCCAAGCTTGTGCCCTTAGAGTACATGGAGTGTATTATTGTCTCCTGTCAGTTCACTCTTGGTGTCATAGACTCATAAACTCATACAGCATTGAAACAGGCCCTTTGGCCCAACTTGCCCATGCTGACTAAGATGCCCCATCTACATTAGACTTCATGTTGTGCACTAAACATTACACCCTTTATCCTGTATCCGTACACTGTGATGGCTTGATTGTAATCATGTATGATCTTTTCGTCGACTGGATAGCGTGCAACAAAAACCTTTTCACTGACACATGTGACGATAATAAACTAAACTAGACTAGTTTCGTCTGCCCACGTTTAGCGCATGTCCCTCTACACCTTTCCAATCCATGTACGTGTCCAAATGCCTTTTAAACATTGTTATTGTACCTACCATAACTACCTCCTCCGGCAGCTCGTGCTATATACTCACCACCCGCTGTGTGGAAAATGTTGCCCCTCTGGTTCTGATTACTTCTTATCAATCTCAGCTTAAACCTGTGTCCCCTTGTTCTTGATTCCTCTACCCTGGGGAATGTGCATTTCCCCTGTCCATTCCCCTCATGATCTTATACATTTCTATAAGATCATCCCTCAGTTTCTTGTACTCTAAGGCAGGGGACTACAAACTTTTCAGCTTGAAGGGCACATAAAAAGGGAGGGAGAGAGAAAACGGGGAATTATAGACCAGTTAGCCTAACGTCGGTAGTGGGGAAAATGCTAGAGTCAGTTATTAAAGATGTGATAGCATTACATTTGGAAAGTGGTGAAATCATCGGACAAAGTCAGCATGGATTTACCAAAGGCAAATCATGTCTGACGAATCTTATAGAATTTTTCGAGGATGTAACTAGTAGAGTGGATAAGGGAGAACCAGTCGATGTGTTATATCTGGACTTTCAGAAGGCCTTCGACAAGGTCCCACATAGGAGATTGGTGTACAAACTTAAAGCACACGGTATTGAGGGTTCAGTGTTGAGGTGGATAGAAAATTGGTTGGCGGACAGGAAGCAAAGAGTAGGAATAAACGGGTCCTTTTCGGAATGGCAGGCAGTGACTAGTGGGGTACCGCAAGGCTCAGTGCTGGGACCCCAGTTATTTACAGTGTATATTAATGATTTGGATGAGGGAATTGAATGCAACATCTCTAAGTTTGCGGATGACACGAAGCTGGGTGGCTGTGTTAGCTGCGAGGAGGATGCTAGGAGGCTGCAGAGTGACTTGGATAGATTAGGCGAATGGGAAAATGCATGGCAGATGCAATATAATGTGGATAAATGTGAGGTTATCCACTTTGGCGGCAAGAACAGGAAAGCAGAGTATTACCTGAATGGTGACCGATTGGGAGAAGGGGAGATGCAACGTGACCTGGGTGTCATGGTGCACCAGTCATTGAAAGCAAGCATGCAGGTGCAGCAGGCAGTGAAGAAAGCGAATGGTATGTTGGCATTCATAGCAAGAGGATTTGAGTTTAGGAACAGGGAGGTTCTGCTGCAGTTGTACAGGGCCTTGGTGAGACCGCACCTGGAGTACTGTGTGCAGTTTTGGTCTCCAAACCTGAGGAAAGACGTTCTTGCCTTGGAGGGAGTACAGAGAAGGTTCACCACATTGATCCCTGGGATGGCGGGACTTACATATGAGGAAAGACTAGATAGACTGGGCTTGTACTCGCTGGAATTTAGAAGACTGAGGGGGGATCTTATAGAAACATAAAATTCTTAAGGGGTTGGAGAGGCTAGATGCGGGAAGATTGTTCCCGATGTTGGGGGAGTCCAGAACCAGGGGTCACAGCTTAAGGATAAGGGGGAAGTCTTTTAGGACCGAGATGAGAAAACATTTCTTCACACAAAGAGTGGTGAGTCTGTGGAATTCTCTGCCACAGAAGGTAGTTGAGGCCAGTTCATTGGCTATATTTAAGAGGGAGTTAGATGTGGCCCTTTTTGCTAAAGGGATCAGGGGGTATGGAGAGAAGGCAGGTACAGGCTACTGAGCTGAATGATCAGCCACGATCATATTGAATGGCAGTGCAGGCTCGAAGGGCCGAATGGCCTACTCCTGCACCCATTTTCTATGTTTCTACGTTTCTATTACATATTTGGCACATTTTTGCGGGCCGTAGGAAAAAATAAAGAAATGTGAGTTTTATAAATTTAATGAACAAAAAAGTTTAGACTAGGTTACGTTCGATTAGATTAGGAAATGTTAAATAGGTTAGGTTAGATTAGGTTAGTTTACATTAGGTTTATACGGTAACAAATAAATAATATTCAATTTTCAAAAAGGGCTTGAAATATCGGAATATATACATACTGAGGTAGAGAGAGAGGAGAGAGAGGTGTAGTGGGGTGGGGGGGGGAAGAGAGTTAGGGCAGAGGGACCAGCAGGTGAGAGCGTGGGGAGGGGGAGGGTGTCAGAGGGTCCGGTGAAGGAGAGCCGCCACTTGCGGGGGCTGCTCTCTCCCACTCTTTCCCCTCTCCCTCTCTCCCAGATACAGCGAGATCTGCGCAACTGCTCCACTCTCTTCCCCGGCCCCGTCTCCCTCTAACGCAGCAAAATAAGAACAAACATGTGTAGTTATTATTCAGAAGCCCCGCATCCCCGGGGTGAGCAGTGGCGGCGGCGAGGAGGGAAGTTTCACTTGTGTTTGTTCGTATTTCGCTGCGTTAGAGGGAGACGGGCCGGGGAGAGAGTGGAGCAGCGAAGCAGATCTCGCTGGCTCTGGGAGAGAGAGAGGGAGGGAGGGCGGGCGAGATGGACGGAGCAGCACCCGCCGACACCCTCCCCCTCCCCGCGCTCCCGCTCTCACCTGCTGCTCCCTCTACCCCGACTCTCCCCAGGTTGAGCGGCGGCAGCAGCGGCGAGGAGGGAAGTTTCGAGGGGGCGCTGCGATCTCGCCTTGTCCCGGCTCTGGGTCTGTGGCGATCCACTCTCCGGCGAACCTTCGACAGCAGCTTCTTCCTTACAGGTCCCCGCTGTCTAAGAGCTTGTTGCGGGCCGGATAATATCTCGTGGCGGGCCGGTTGTGGCCTGCGGGCCATAGTTTGGAGATCCCTGCTCTAACGAATGAAGATGCGAGCCTGCCTAATCTTTCCCAATAGCTCAGGCCCTCATGTCCTGGGAACATGCTCATAACTCCTCTGGGCACTCTTTCCAGCTTAATAACATCCTTCCTATTACAGGGTAACCAAAATTGAAAACAATACCGCAAATCCATCCTCACCAATGTTCTGCACAACTCATCACAGGACTCCAGTCCCATTAAACATCCTTTCACCATCACCCTCTGCTTCCTTCCATGAAGCCGATTCTCTATTCAGCTCGCAATATAACTTCCACAGCAGCTCACCATGCAGTGTGTAAGTCATACAGCGAGTGCCAGTTATCTGTCATTGTGCACAAGGCAAGTGTGTCCCACTGGTACAGTTCTGAGTCTGCACAAGGATTTCAGCCCCTGAAGAGCCTCCCCAGTTTTGACTGATCACAGTTCTATAAGCTTTGAGTTATAAGCAGGAGCAGGATGGGCTGGGACTTTTTTCAATGTAATTTAGGAGGTTGAAGGGTGACCTGAAAGAGGGACTGAACGGAAGTGGAATCTCTTTGCACCAGTTGGGGTTTAGAAGAATGAGAGGTGATCTCAACGGCTTCTCTTGTTGTTTGCAGACTGATTTGGAGAGATGGAGATGGTGGCGATTGTATCCAACGAGCTGGTCCTTGCTGTCTGCCGTTCCCATGTGGATCTGGGACCTGAGTGGTGGAGTCTTATGGACCTGACTGACCCTCCACTGTGGACATCGGGGTCTTCTCTTCCTGCCTGCTGGGCAGTGAACAGTGAGTGATAGTGCATTTCTGTGCCGGCTTCCTGCCTCAGTTTTAACATTTTCATCTTTCTGTTCAAATTCCTTTTTGGACCTCACCCCCTCACTTTTTCTGTCACCTCCTCCATTTCTGTGACTCTCTGACGTCTGCTCTCCTCCATCAGTGGCCCTTTACACATCCTCACATCCCTTCACTCCACCAGTCCTGCTTCGAATACAGCTGTTCATTTCCAACCTCAGCTCCGTCCTCTGCTGCAGACGCAGGTCCCGCATCAGTGCTGAATGCACCCACTCTCTCCCGGGTTCCGCTCCTGTCTTTTATACGCTAACAAAAGCTCTGGGATTGTCCTTCCAGTGTTGGGAGTGGCTGTTGCATTTTGGGTGAGTGTGGTCTTTACTGGACTTCACAGTGTGATGCAGGTGGTGTTTATGTCTTTTTCTGTCCAACAAAGGTTAGTGCTGGGAATCTGTGACCTGTGAGTGCAGGAATTGCTTGAGTCGGTGTTCTCACATTACAGTAAAGTACTGCGTACTTTATCAAATCGCTTTACAATACAGTTGTAATGGTTTATACCATAACAGTATGGTCCATCTATTGTAACGGTCTGGACCCTTTCAGTGCATTGCCAGGCATTGTAATGGTCTGTGACTTTGCAGTGCCGTGCAGGCTGTTGTGAAGGTTTGTACCCTCCCAGTACTGTACTGGCCGTTGTAAAGGTTTGTGCCCTTAGAGCACAGTGCTGTTGATGTTTCTCGGTCGGTTACAATGATTTATTTGAAAGATACCACATGGAAACGGGCGTTCTAGCCCACCGTACACAGCTATCATCGATCTTCACAATATTTCTCTATTGCAACACCTTCTCGTCCACTCGTACACAATTTAAGGGACAATTTACAGAGGCCAATAACAACCAACAAACGAGCACGTTTTTGTGATGAGGGAGGAAGCTGGGGCACCTGGAGGAAACCCACGCCGTCACAGAGGGAACATGCCAACTTGACACAGACAGCAGCTGAGGGCGGGATCTATTTTGTGTCACTGGCGCCACTGTGCTGCCCATCCCTTGCGGGCCATCAGTATTGTGTTGTGTTCAATCTCTGTCTTTGTATTGAAGAGCTGGGTGTTGTACTGGTCTATGTCCTCACTGGCCGGTGTTGTGCTCTGGCAGCTCAGTGTGCTTGGAATACAGTGCCGGTGTTTGTGCCGAGTGAATCCTTATTATACAAACTGACCACGTCCACCCTGGACTTTAGAAGGTTTCCATGTCTGCAGGTTATTTCCCTGAAGGACCTGTCCAATTTCCTTCTGAAAGGCCTGACTGGTTGTTTCCACCACCCCTGGCGGCAGGGAGTTACAGATGAGAACCTCACTCAGAAAAACACAAGATAACAGGAGCAAGAGTTGGCTCTCTGGCCCCTCATGCCTGCCCCACCATTAATTGTGATCATGGCTGATCTGTCCTGTCACAGTCCCACATTGTGACTGCACAACTGTAATACATCCCCACGACTGTCAACTCCAGGCCCAGTACCACATTGCCCACACTTTCCAGACCTTACAATACTGTATCACCCTCTGACATTCCCTCCAGTGATCCAGCCTCCACATTTCCAGGGAGGCAAATTCCCAAAATACCCCACCCTCAGAGGACTTGCTACAACTCTGTTTTAAATGGCCACACCCTGATCATGTAAACCTGTCCCCTCATTCCAATTCCCCCCACAGGTGGAAGCATCTCCACCTCTATCCTGTCATTACTCTTATGCTTCGGTAAATTCACTGTTCATTTTTATATTCTCGAAGATTCTGACCTAAATTTTCTCACTCCTTGTGAGAGAACAACCCTCTTCTCCTAGGAAGTATCCATCTGAATTACTTTTAAATTGACTCTGAATCCCAGCATATGCCTTCTTCAGTACAGGGTGCAGAACTGTGCCCAGTCCGCCAGGTGTGGCCTCACCAAATCCCTGCACAACTGTAATATCTCCCTATTTCTAAACTTTAACTCTCTTGCAGTAAATGCCAATGTGCCACTTCCCTCCCGCACCACTTGCTGCACCTGCCCTGTAATAAGTACACAAGAATTCCTTGTCCCCTTTACTTTGCCCTCAGCCAAGATGCATCCTTATACTCTGCCCTCTCCTCCAGCTGACTAATATAGACAGTTAATAATTGAAGGCCCAGTCCTGCACAAATGGATTTGCTAATGTTAAATTAAGTTATAATATGACTGCCACTTGTTATAACATGTGACATGTACTGCCACTTTCAGGATATATGTGCCCCATGATTTCATGGACTCTCGGTTCATCGACTCTCCCTGAGGCCCGACCATTTACTTGGTACGTCTCACCCTATTACATCTTCCAAATTGCATCACATCAGAGGTGTCAGGATTAAATTCCATCTGCTATTCCTCTGTCTGACATTCCAGTCTGAAGAAGGGTCTTGACCCGAAACGTCACCCATTCCTTCTCTCCCGAGATGCTGCCTGACCTGCTGAGTTACTCCAGCATTTTGTGAATAAATCGATTTGTACCAGCATCTGCAGTTATTTTCTTATACCATCTGATCTATATTCTGTTGGTGCCTCTAATAATCCTCCTCACTCTCTACAAAACCACACATTCTTATATAATCTGTAAAGATACAAATCACACCTCCCACATTCACCTTCAAGTCTTTACATCATAAATATCAAGGGTACCAACACCAGTCCCTGTTAGCTGTCTCTCTGTCTAGTGCATGGTGGGACATTTAATTCCCCCTGTTCCATGACCTAGGATGGGCCTGTGGATGAGTGGCCTCACTCTTTATCACTGATCTCTTTACTTTATCACTTTATCTCTGATCTCTTCTGTCACCATCTCTCTTATCTGACCCCAGGTTAAGTCTTCGGTCTGTGTGCCTGACTCTGACTGGGACAGATGAAACTCGTATTAAATCCAGAACACATGTGCGTTCATCGAAACAGAATGAGGCCATTCTATTCTGCATGTCTGAATCATGACTGATCTATCTTTTCCTCTCAACCCCATTCTCCTTCCTTTACCCCAAAACCCCTGACACCCAAACTAATCAAAAATCTGTCAATCTCCGCCTTAAAAATATCCATTGAATTGACCTCCACAATCGTCTGTGGCAATAAATTCCAGATTCACTTCCCTCTGACAAAATTAATTAGTTTCTCATCCCCTTTCTTAAAGTACATCCTTTTATTCTGAGGCTCTGACCTCAGGATCAGTGGAAACATCCCCTCCATGTTCACTCTATCCAGGCCGTTCACTAATCTGTAAGTTTCAATGAGGTGACTCCCCTCATCCTTCTAAACTCACATGGACAAGGATTGAGTGTGAATTTTGGGGAACCAGACTGGAATCCAGACTATTCATATCTGTCAGCTGTAGAGTGCCAGCTCTCTGGTCAGGGAGTCAAAGTCACAGAATGATACAGTGTGATAACAGGCCCTTCAGGCCAACATGCCCCACCAGCCAACATGTCCCAGCTGCCTGCGCTTGGTCCATATCTCTCCAAACCTGTCCTATCCATTTCCCTGTCTATCTGTCTCTTAAACGTTGGGATAGTCCCAGCCTCAATTACCTCATCTGGCAGCTTGTTCCATACACCACCACCCTTTGTGTGAAAAAGTTACCCCTCAGATTTCTATTAAATCCTTTCCCCTTCACCTTGAACCTACGACCTCCATGTGTATTTTATGTGTGGTGACGGCTGTCCTTTTGTAGAAATGAGACCGTGACTGTGAATCCGGCAGCTTGTCGAGTCCTACAGGAACTGGCCTGTGGGAAAAGCCCATCTGCCGTCCTTCCCCAGCCTGGCCCCTGCGTGACTGCCTCGCAACCTCCATTGTTCCAAGGAGAGAAGCGATGATTTTCAGCAGCGGCTCCGCCGAACTCCGCCTCCCCCGCCCTGTCAGTGTCACCAGACACGGGGCAGTGGGCGCGCTCTGTGATTGGTGGCAGCGTGGCACTGTGATTGGTTGCTTCAGTGGTCCAATCAAACAGTTGAATCAAACTGACCAATGACAGTGCTCGCCTTCCCCATTCCCTCATTAGCATAGGGCGGTGGGGCAGCCTATTTAATCCGCACTCAGAGCTTGTTCCAGACATTCGTGTGTTTGTGGCCGAGAGACGAAATGCCTGACCCACCGAAAGCAGCCAATCACGGAAGTCTTGGCTTACCGGCAGAGTTGTACTCGGCTCCGTGGGACTGGGTGGGCCCGGACCTGCTGGAAGTGTACAACGATATACTTCTAGCCGGCAGCATGTCAGACTCTATGAGGAAGGGCAGCATCACCCTGATCTACAAGCAGAAGGGGGAGATGAATGACTCAAGGAATTGGAGACCCATCACATTGTTGAATGTAGATTACAAGATCCTGTCTAAGGCCATCGCCAACCGGGTCAAGTCTGCTCTGGGACAGGTGATCCACCCGGACCAAACCTGTGCTGTACCTGGCAGGAAAATCTCAGACAGCCTGGTGCTGCTGAGAGATACCATTGCCTACGTGCAGGACAGACGGGTGGATGCCTGCCTGGTCAGCTTGGACCAGGAGAAGGCCTTCGACAGGATATCGCACACGTACATGAGGGACGTGCTCTCCAAAATGGGCTTTGGGGAGGGAATCAGGAAGTGGATACAACTGCTCTACTCCGATATCTGGAGTGCAGTCCAAATTAATGGGTGGGAATCAGACAGCTTCCCCGTCAGGTCTGGAGTCAGGCAGGGTTGCCCTCTCTCCCCTGTCTTGTTCGTCTGTTGCATTGAACCCTTTGCTGAATCCATCAGGAAGGATGCGAGCATAAGAGGAGTGACATTGCCAGGCAGTGGGGGCACTCAGGTCAAGGCCTCACTGTACATGGACGATATCGCCGTCTTCTGCTCGGATCCAGGGTCGGTCCGCAGACTGATCAGCGTCTGCGACCAGTTTGAGTTGGCCACGGGGGCCAGGGTAAACCGCAGGAAGAGCGAGGCCATGCTCTTTGGCAACTGGCCTGACCGATCTTCCATCCCCTTCACCATCAAGCCAGGCGGCACGGTAGCGCAGCGGTAGAGTTGCTGCTTTACAGCGAATGCAGCGCCGGAGACTCAGGTTCGATCCTGACTACGGGTGCTGCACTGTAAGGAGTTTGTACGTTCTCCCCGTGACCTGCGTGGGTTTACTCCGAGATCTTCGGTTTCCTCCCACACTCCAAAGACGTACAGGTATGTAGGTTAATTGGCTGGGTAAATGTAAAAATTGTCCCTAGTGGGTGTAGGATAGTGTTAATGTACGGGGATCGCTGGGCGGCACGGACTTGGAGGGCCGAAAAGGCCTGTTTCCGGCTGTATGTATATGATATGATATGATATGATATGACTTCCTGAAGGTGCTGGGGATCTGGTTCGGGAAGGCTGAGGCATGTAACAAAAATTGGCTGGAGCGGATAGCCAAGGTGGAGAAGAAGCTGGAGCTGTGGAAGCAGCGCTCCCTCTCCATCACGGGGAAAAACCTGGTCATCAGGTGTGAGGTGCTCTCGGGGCTGCTGTACTTGGCGCAAGTGTGGCCCGTCTCTCCCTCCCACGCCAAGGGGATCACCCGGGCCGTCTTCCGCTTAATCTGGGGGTCGGCGATGGACCGGGTGCGACGAGCCACAA
The DNA here is from genome assembly GCF_053455715.1 of Rhinoraja longicauda. Taxonomy (NCBI): domain Eukaryota; kingdom Metazoa; phylum Chordata; class Chondrichthyes; order Rajiformes; family Arhynchobatidae; genus Rhinoraja; species Rhinoraja longicauda. The sequence continues at coordinate 13,379,077 of NC_135986.1, forward strand.
TGCACAAGTCGGCAGACAACGGGGGTAAAAGCGTGCCCAACGTCGCCCTCATTCTGATGGCCACCTTCGTGTGTGGCTGCATCAGGCGGAGCATAGAGCCAAGGCACGTGGGCACCAAATGCCACTACCTGCTGAGGTTCTACCTGTCCCCGGTGTTGCAAAGGATGGGCCTGGCGCAGATGCCACGCAATGTGCCAGTCAGCTGGACATTGCCGAACCATCTGTCGTTTGTGGACAGGTTCTTCCGGACCAACACCTTTGACCACAAGTCCATCGGGCAGTGGTCAGCACGGAACGTCCTGCAGGCACTGCAGGGGAATGACTCCATGGATCCTGTGGCATGGTTCCCAGAACAGACAGCCCAGCTTGTCTGGCAAAATGCCTCATCGCCAGAACTCACCAACAAGCACCAAGACCTGGCTTGGCTGGCGGTGAGGGGAGCCCTCCCAATCAGATCCTTCCTGCACCGCCGGAACCTCACTACCAGCGCACGCTGCCCTCAGGACGGCTGCAGCGGAGAGGAGACGGTGGCCCACCTCTTCAAAGAGTGTGGATTTGCCAAGAGAGTCTGGAGAGGTCTGCAGGGGTCCCTGTCACGATTCATTCCGAGCAGCTCCGTCACAGAGGACTCTGTGCTATACGGACTGTTCCCAGGGACGCATTCCGAGACTGACATCGAGTGCTGCTGGAAGGTCATCAACTCGGTGAAAGACGCTCTTTGGTCTGCCCGATCCTTGTTGACCTCCCAGCGGAGCGAGCTGTCCGTCAAGGAATGTTGCCGACTGGCCCACTGCAGACTGTAGGAGTACGTGCTGAGGGACGCACTGAAGCTTGGTGCAGCCAACGCTAAGGCCCTGTGGGGGAGGACCACAGTCTCGGGTCCTTCCGCTGCTGGACATGGGGGGGTAGGGTGTGGTGGAGAGAGACGCCCCTCCAAATAAGGGATACTGGGTAAATGTCTAAATGTAAGTAAATGTTTAAGTGAATGTCTGTACCAAATGTAACCTCCGGAAATGTCGGATGGGCTTGTTTAAGAATATGTTTTGTGAATGATATTTATTATTTGAATAAAGTATTTTTTTATATTAAAAAAAAACAAAAAAAACAAACAAAAAAACCGAAAGCAGCCAAGAAGGGCGCCAAGAAAACCGTGTCCAAACTTGCAGGAAAGGCGGGCAAGAAACGCAGGAAGTCGAGGAAGGAAAGTTACTCCATCTACATCTACAAAGTGATGAAGCAGGTTCACCCCGACACCGGCATCTCCTCCAAGGCTATGAGCATCATGAACTCGTTCGTCAACGATATTTTCGAGCGCATCGCGGGCGAGGCTTCCCGCCTGGCTCATTACAACAAGCGGGCGACCATCAGCTCCCGGGAGATCCAGACCGCCGTGCGCCTGCTGCTGCCCGGGGAGCTGGCCAAGCACGCCGTGTCGGAAGGGACAAAGGCGGTGACCAAGTACACCAGTTCCAAGTAAAGATCCTCCGTTCTGACAAACCGAAAACCCAAAGGCTCTTTTAAGAGCCACCCACAAGCTCACGGAAAGAGTTGTAGTACTATTTCGGCCTCGATTTTCTGCAAATTGTACTGTGAGTTTTGTTTCGGCATCTCCAATGTTTTTAATTATGTTTACGTTAATCAAACTGCGGCAATTTCATAGAAACATAGAAAATAGGCGTAGGAGGAGGCCATTCAGCCATTCGAGCCAGCACCATTGTGATCATAGCTGATCATCAACAGTCAGTAACCTGTGTCTCTCCCAACTTCACTCCATAGCCCTTGATTCCGCTAACCCCTGGAGCTCTATCTGTCTCTTAAATTCATCCAGTGTTTTGGCGTCCACTGCCCTCTGGCAGAGAATTCCACAAATTCGCAACTCTGGGTGAAAAAGTTCCTTCTCACCTCAGTTTTAAATGGCCTCCCCTTTATTCTAAGACTATGGCCCCTGGTTCTGGGCTCGCCCAACATTGGGAACATTTTTCCTGCATCTAACTTGTCCTGTCCTTTTATAATTGCATATGTCTCTATGAGATCCCCTCTCATCCTTCTAAACTCCAGTGAATACAAGCCTAGTCTTTCCAATCTTTCCTCATATGACAGTCCCAACATCCCAGGGATCAAACTCGTGAACCCACGCTGCACTGCCTCAATTACAAGGATGTCCTTCCTCAAATTAGGATACCAAAACTGTACACAATACTCCAGATGTGGTCTTACCAGGGCCCTATACAACTGCAGAAGTACCTCTTTACTGCTATACTGAAATCCTCTCGTTGTGAAGGCCAACATGCCATTAGCTTTCTTCACTGCCTGCTGTACCCGCACACCAACTTTCAGTGACTGATGTACAAAGACACCCAGGTCTCGCTGCACTTCCCCCTTACCGAACCTGACACCATTGCGATAATTGCCGCCATAGTAGATAACCTCACATTTATCTATATTATACTGCATCTGCCACGCATCTGCCCACTCACTCGACCACTCAAAAGGACTAAGAGGAAAAACTTTTTCACCCAGAGTTGTGAATCTGGAATTCTCTGCCACAGTGGATGTTTGAGTTGCCAGACCAGGCCATGATGTAATTGTTCAATATGCTCTCCACAATACACATGGAGAATTTCAAGAAAGTATTACTTGACACACGGAATCTCCTCAATCTTTTCAGGAAATAGAGACATGGATGGCTTTCATAATGATTATATCAATGTGCTGGCCCAGGATAGATCGTCAGAGATGTGCATGCCCAAGAAACAGAAGCCATTGACCATCTCCACCTCCATCTCACCGATGAATACAAGATCATGGATCCTGTTACTTTGGCATCACTCAATCACATTCCCCCCCTCCCACTATGTATTGACTTCTCATTATTCACCCAACAACGGTAATGTCATTGGGGAATTTCAAGATGGCATTGGAACTGTCTGGCGACACAGTCATAGGAATAGTGTGAGTGGAGCAGGGCACTGAGCACACAGCCCTAACTTGGAAACGTGGACAGTAAACTGGACTAGTTCAGGGACTCCGAGGCACTGTATAAGAAAGGACAGAGCCATCTGTACTTTCTGAGAAGGAACCGCTCTTTCAAAGTGTGCAGTAAGATGTTGCAGACGTTCTATCCATCAGTGGTGGCTAGTGCCATCTTCGGTGCTGGGGTAGCAGGGCGAAGGCCACGGACGCCAACAGGATCAACAAACTCATCAGGAAGGGTGGGTCCATGGAGGGGAGGATGCTCCTCAAACTGCAGAACATCTTGGACAATACAGCTTACCCTTCCATGACACGCTGGTCAACCTGAGGAGCACCTTCAGCAACAGCCTGGTTCTAGTTTCTCAGGTCAGTAATGTCGTCAGTGGAGTGGTGTGCACCTCCTGTCAGATGTAGGAAATCAGGAACAAGTCAGGAGTCCCTGACGACCACGTTTGCAGGAAGTGTCTCAGGCTGCAGCTCCTCTCAGACCACACGGATCAGTTGGAGTATCAGTCGGACACACTGAGGAGCAGACAGGACGCAGAAAGTGTTCTTAACCGTAGTGTCAGAGAGGTAGTTTATTGGTTTCATATACTGACCTATTTTGTTATTATGGGTTTTTACAGAGGAATATGTGTGCAGACCTGTTGTGTTGATGCAAGTAAAAACTCCGTTGTAATAAAGAACTCGCTTCTTGTGAATGCAGCACTATTCAGTTCCTACCGACGTGATTTCAAATTAATTTCAATCACCTCCGCAATCCATTAAGTCTGAATCTGCGGTACGAATTTACAGACCCGATGCCGAAACTGACGGAATTCAGCTCTGCCTGAGACTGGAGATCTCCGACTGCTCCCCGGAGAGGTTTTGAGTGTTGCTAGATTTACAAAGTTAAATGGGTAAGAGGAGAACAGAGATCGCTGGAGAATGATCTGCTAACAGCCCCTCCTCAATTTGAACCTTCAGAATATCGGCCTAAATTCAGCTTTTCTCATCACAACCGCTGAAAGCAAGAATCAATCAAGCGCATGCAGCGGGGCAATAACTAAAAGTTCATTAATTACAAGATAATCTCCTCATACTCCCTGCTCCCTCTGTGAGACGGTGGGCGGCTCTTAGAAGAGCCTTTGTTTTGTCGTTTGGAGAAAGGGGGTTTATTCAGCCGCCGAACCCATAGAGAGTGCGGCCCTGGCGTTTCAGAGCGTACACCACATCCATGGCAGTGACCGTCTTACGCTTGGCGTGCTCGGTGTAGGTGACTGCATCCCTGATCACATTCTCCAGGAAAACTTTCAGCACCCCGCGGGTCTCCTCGTAGATGAGACCCGAGATTCGCTTGACACCGCCACGGCGAGCCAGGCGGCGGATGGCTGGTTTGGTGATGCCCTGGATATTGTCGCGAAGTACTTTCCGATGCCGTTTGGCTCCGCCTTTGCCCAGTCCTTTGCCTCCTTTCCCTCTGCCAGACATGATGCTGCTTCACCCAAGTCGCTGCACAATAAACAGCCGACTGCTACTGTCTCCTTTTATACACAGCGCCCCGACCTGCTCCAGACACGCAGAGAGAGAGAGTGAGAGAGAGAGAGGTGGGAAGGGGTGGAGACAGAATCAGAGTGACAGACAGAGCAGAGAGCGGCCACTCATCTCCAGCTCCTTCCTCGGTTATCTGCAATCGGCAATTTGCAGCGGTTTGCTGACAATACACCCGAGACTCAGCGCTCCGCAACCTTTCAGAGGCACGGATTTCACATTAAAGGCCAATCAGTAATATTACTGCCTAAATACAGTGACAAGTTACTTTGTCTCCTTCCCATTCATCTCTAGAGCCTGTTCCCTACCCCCAAACCGCTTCTCCCACATAACTCAGCAGTTTACAACCATCTAATTAGGGGAACCTCCAGAGATGGGCTTGGGCCGTTAGCGGGGTTTCATCATCAGTGTTACCGTCTCACAGACAAATGAACGGCCTTGAGCTGCACACATCCCCAGACCGGAAAGTCCATTCTACAATACAATACAATACAATATATCTTTATTGTCATTGTACGGGGGTACAACGAGATTGGGAATGCGCCTCCCATACATGCAATAATTCAATTATTGCGTCTAATGGAAATTATTTCCCCTTGGCACTGAGACAGGTCCCGGACAGGAATTACCTAATTCGGAATCAGTTCTTTCACGAAAGATTTTGATTGCAGACACAAAAAGCTAGAGTAACTCAGTGGAACAGGCAGCATCTTTGGAGAAAAGGAGTGGGTGAGGTTTCGGGTCGAGACCCTTGTTTATTTTGGTGGTGCTGAAAAAGTTCAGGATTTTACATAGAGTCATACAACGCGGAAATAGGCCCATCCAAACCACTCCCTCCACAGCTACTTTCACTGCATCTCCAGGAGCTATAACACCTGTCCCCAGGGCCGTCTTTACAGCATTATGGGCCCCGGGCAAAGCAGTGTACTGGGGCCCCTACGACAACTACTCACAGGAATAAAAATGTAAATGGTAAACTCTCCCCCACCCCCCTTTCCCTACCAGCCCCCCCCCCCCCCCCCTGTCGTGCCGGCGAAAAGCACTTACCGAAAAGCACTTAGCGATGGACTATGGGTGGTACATTGTTGCGAAAAGCACTTACAGATCGCTGTGAGAAGCACTTAGGGATGGAAAAGCAAAGCACTTAGGGAGCTAATTGTTGCGAAACAGATCGCTGTGAGAAGCACTTAGGGATGGAAAATGTTGCGAAAAAAACACTTAGGGACCGAAAATGTTGCGAAAAAAGCACTTATTCAACCTACATTTTTAAAGTAGTATTTATTTATTGCAAGTCACTTAACATGCACAGATCAGCATGGGGCACCTATGCTCGTGGGGCCCCGGGCAAATGCCCATCAGGCCCATGCGTTAAGAAGGCCCTGCCTGTCCCCATACCTCCTCTCCCACATCCATCCATGGACCCCAGTACTCTATCCAGGTGAGGGAAAGGTTCACCTCTGCTAACATAATATACTGTATATTGGCGCACCCGATGTGGCCTCCTTTACTTCAGCGAGCCCAAGCATAGTCTCAATGACGTTTCGCCAAATACTACTTGCGTTTGGTCCGTCATAACCCGCTGGATCTCCCAGCCTCTGGCCTTTGTAACTCCCCTTCCCACAAAGACCATTCTATCTTGGGCCAACTGCATTCCCAGAGTGAAGCCACAAGCAAACTGCAGGAACAGCACCTCATTGGATAGCTGAACACCTAATGGTATGTACATTGAATTCTCCAATTTTAGGTAATTGACCTAAAAACAACCCCAAACACCGCCCCTTCTACTTTTTCTCCCCTCCCCTCTCCTCCCTATGTTCCACATGGACTCACACACCAATCCTCCCCTTCCACCGATATTCCACCTATAGGCATCACAATTTGTACCTCTTCTATCCTTATCCTATCTATCCTTGCATTCAAGAGAGAGCAAGATAGAGCTCTTAAGGGTAGCTGAGTCAGGGGGTATGGGGAGAAGGTAGGAACGGGGTACTGATTGAGAATGATCCGCCATGATCACATTGAATGGCGGTGCTGGCTCGAATAGCCGAATGGCCTCCTCCTGCACCTTTTGTCTATTGTCTATTATCTCACACCTTTTGTTTTTCATCTCTGGCCTTGTCCAACCTTTTGCCTGTCCAACCATCTGCCCCTCACCACTATCCACCTATCAATTGTGTAGAAATTGCAGATGCTGGTTTAAACCAAAGGTAGACACAAAATGTGACAGTAACTCAGCGGGACAGGCAGCATCTCTGGAGAGAAGGAATGGGTGACGTTTCGGGTCTTGACATTTCAGTACAGTTAGCTCCTGTCTCACACAACCTCTTCCAGTTTCTTCCCCACCACTGATGTCATGTTCATTGGCCTTTAGTTCGCTGGCTGGTACTTGTGGCCTCCTGTACCTCGGCAAACCAACTGGAGACTCGCCAACCATTTCATTGAACGTTTGCACTCGCTCCACCAAGGCCTACTACCTGCCCCCATTGCTAACCATTTTAACTCTCTTTCCTTCCCATACTGACCTTTCTATTCTGGGCCTCTTCCATTACCAAAGCAAAGTGTTCCAACCATCTGTCTCTCAAAACTTCCCTGGCTTGTGTTGACCGCTTACCTGCCACACTTTGTGCTGCCTCTGTCTCCCAGCTTTCTCTCCCCCTCCCACAATCAAACTGCAAAAGGGTCGCAGACCGACACCATCCCCTGTTCATGTTCTCCACAGATGCTGCCTGACCTGCTGACTTGCTCCAGCACTTTCTGTCCTTTTTAATCTTGGCAGGAAGGCATACGATCTAATTACCTTCCAGCCATCTGGACTTAATCTCATTTGCATTCTATCTTTATTTTTATTATTTTATGTAATTTTCGGTCAATGTTGACGCCTGTGATTGACAGCTCCCTCTGCCCCGGTTTGCGGCCGCCCCTGTCATGTGACGCGGGGTAAACTCACCGAGCGACGTGCGCCTGACGTAACAGAACACGTAGCGTCAACGACGTCGTTGTCTCGGCAACCGACCGGTCCGTGTGCGGGGCAGCGGCGATGCCCACGGAGCGGGTGCGGCCTGGGCCCGGGGATGGAGGTAAGGCTTCCTTCCCCCCGGCGGGGAGATGTTGGTGTGGCCGGAGGTATCGGCCAGGAGGTGAGGGGGTGAGGTCCCAAGACTGACTTGGAGAGATGGGGAAGGTGGCGATTGTATTAACTGAGCTGGTCCTTGCTCTTTGTCGTTCCCAGGTGGATCTGGGACCTGACTGGTTGAATCTTGTGCGTCTGACTGCTCCTCCACTGTGACATCTTCCTGCCTGCTGGGCAGTGAACAGTGAGTTTGTGTTCGTACCTTATCCACTGGGTCCTTGCATCAGATTTAGCATTCTCATCTTCGTGGTCCAATTCCTCCTTGGTTCTGACTGACTCAATCTCTCTGTAATCCCCTCTGGCGCTGTGACCATCCTCCATCTGTGGCCTCTTTAGCATCATTGCATTCCTTCCCATTTCAGACTGAAGGCTTCTGCCCAGTATGTTACTGGTTCCTCTATTCTCCGTCATACATATGTACATGATATCATTGGTAAGCTTGCAGGTGACACCACAATTATGGTACAGTGTACAGGGAAAACGGTTCTTTATGTTTACAACAGGATTTAGATCAATTGGGAAAGTGGACAAGGAAAAGACAGATGGAATTTAACTCAGACAAGTGCATATTGATGGATTTTTAGTGGTGATATCAGGGCATTGGGATTGAATTCAGACATTGAATGTTTGGATCTTGCAGAAGGGTGGCTGAGTAGATTGACTTTGGGATACCAGTACACAGTTGGCTGAAAGTTGCAACACAGGTAGAGAGAGTGAAGAAGGCCTATGGCATTCTTGCCTTCATCAGCTGAGGCTTTGAGTACAAGAGATGGACATCAGTTGTACAAACTGTTGATTAGAGAGTATTGAGAGTATTGCCTGCAGTTCTGGTTGACACACCACATGAAAGATTTGCTTAAGCCAGATAGTGTGCAGAAATTATTGCAAGAATGTTGCCTCGATTCGGTGGGCCTGCAGGTGAGATTGGGTACGCTGCTCTGTCAGGAGTGAGGAGGCTGAGAGATGACATGTTAGGGGTGCATAACATTCTGAGTGGCATAGATGGGGATAGCTAGAATCTGTTATGGTAGGAGTGCTTAACTGGAGAGCATAGGTTTAAGGAGAGACGCAGTGCATTCCAGATATTACCCAATGCCTGGGTGAAAAAAGAAATGATTCCTCACATCACCCCTAAACTTATTTCTTTTCTCCTTAAACCTGTGCCAACGACACCTCTTCCTGGGGGACAGGTTTCTTACTATCTAACTTATCAGTGGCTCTCATGATCTTGTACATCTCTATCTGCTTCGGTTCATTCTCCCCAGCACCATGAAAACATACCCATCCTGTCCTGTTTCCCCTCATAACTGAACCATTCCACCCCAGGCAACATTGTGGTGAATCTCCTCTCCAATGCAATCACATCTTTCCTACACGGTCGGCAGGGTGACGCAATGGTAGAGTCGCTGCATTGCAGTGCCAGATGACCTGGCTTTGATCCGAACTACGGGTGCTGTCTTTACGGAATTTGTACGTTCATCCCGTGACCGGCATAGGTTTTCTCCGGGAAAAATATTGTTTCCTCCTTCAGATACCTGGAGTGATCTGACCCCCACAACCCTGTGGTGCAGCAAACGCCAGACATTCCCTTAACCTACAGTGCAGTGCAGAGGGTGTTCATTTCTTTCTGTACAACAAAGGAATCTGTGACCATACAGAGTAGTGCTGGGTTGTTGCACTCTGTGACCTTTCATTATGGAGCCTTATGGGATAAGCTCAGTGCTTATCAAACAGTGTTGTGTTTTTCAGGCCTGTGCCTGCAAGTGCATTGTCATTTCCTGTCAGATCACTATCAGTGTCATCTATCTATCTATCTATCTATCTATCTATCTATCTATCTATCTATCTATCTATCTATCTATCTATCTATCTATCTATCTATCTATCTATCTATCTGTCTGTCTGTCTGTCTGTCTGTCTGTCTGTCTGTCTGTCTGTCTGTCTGTCTGTCTGTCTGTCTGTCTGTCTGTCTGTCTGTCTGTCTGTCTGTCTGTCTGTCTATCTATCTATCTATCTATCTATCTATCATATCATATCATATCATCATATATATACAGCCGGAAACAGGCCTTTTCGGCCCACCAAGTCCGTGCCGCCCAGCGATCCCCGTACACCAACACTATCCTACACCCACTAGGGACAATTTTTACATTTACCCAGCCAATTAACCTACATACCTGTACGTCTTTGGAGTGTGGGAGGAAACCGAAGATCTCGGAGAAAACCCACGCAGGTCACGGGGAGAACGTACAAACTCCTTCTATCTATCGAAACTCAAATCTTGTATATATATATTTTTTGGGTTTGGCCTGAATTATTTGATATATTTATTTGTTCGTATCAGCGATTGCGGCAAAACGGTGAACAGTAGTGTGACGGTTTTCACACCGCCTTAATCGCCAACCTCCCAAACGACCGGCCGTGATATTTTCATTTGATTTAGTCGCATGTTTTTTAAGTTACAGAGGTTTTAAAGCGCTGCCCCCCCCCCCCCTTTTCAGGGGGGCGCTGCGGTGCGGATTTAGTCTTCAGCTTGTGATGTCACAATGCCCCTGTGAGATGAGCTCGAGCTGACCCCCCTACCCCCCCCCCCCTTCAGCGTGTGATGTCACAATGGACAAGCAGCTGCTATTGGGTGTCTACTCTTTACAAATTTACATCTTTTTATTTTTATTTCAAGGTCTTCAGCTTGTGACGTCACAATGCTTGGGTGAGATGGGCTACATTGTTGCGAAAAGCAGCTGATTGTTTTTTAAAGTTGTGTTTTTTATTGCAAGTCACTTAACATACACAGATCAGCATGGGGCCCCTATGCTCGTGGGCCACCGGGGCAAGTGTTTCGAAAAAAGAAAGGGGAGGTCCCCTTCCCCCCTCAACCCCTTCCTCCCCACTCCATCCCACCTCCATCCCCACTCCCTCCCCCCCTCCTCCCCAACTCCCTCCCCATCCCTCCCCACCTCCCTCACCCCTCGGGGACGGGCCCAACGGGGAAAGAGGGGTACTGGGAAAAGGGGAGGTCCATATCCCCCCCTCTCCCAAATCCCTCCCTCCTCCCCTCCCCCCTCTCTCCCTCCCTCCCCCTCCCTCCCCTTCCCTCCCCTCTCCCTCCCCTCCCCTCTCCTCTCCCTCCCCTCCCCCCTCCCTCCCCTCTCCCTCCCCCCTCCCCCCCTTCCCCCCTCCCCTCCCCCCTTCCTCCCCCTCCCCATCTCCCTCCCCCCCACTCCCCTCCCGGTTACAATGGAAACCCTACGAGGACGGGCCCAACGGGCACACTTGTGCTAGTCTATCTATCTATCTATATACTACTAAAACTCTGCGGTCCAACATTCCGTATGTATATGTGTATGTACGCAAAGATTCCGAAGAGTTTCTGTCCATAACTTACAAACCCTACTCCTCCCTGACGGTACACCAAAGCGCTACGATTTTTGTACCGCCATATTCACCATTAACATGGGCAACTATTGTAAGTACTTTCGTTCAAATTGAAGCTGCCTTTTTAAAGCTAGAGAGATATTAAAGTTTAATTTTCATTTCTAACCCTTTTCTTGAAGGGGCTTCAGCGCGTGATGTCACAATGGCACCCGTGCACCAATGAGAGATCAGCTCGGTTTTAAATTTACATCTTCAGCTTGTGACGTCACAATGCTTGTGTGAGATTGTTGCAACATTGTTGCGAAAGGCAACTGCCAGTTTTTTAAAGTTGTGCAAGTCACTTAACATACACAGATCAGCATGGGGCCCCTATTCCCTCCCTCCCCCCCCTTCCCCCCTCAACCCCTTCCTCCCCACTCCTTCCCACCTCCATCCCCACTCCCTCCACCCCTCCTCCCCAACTCCCTCCCCACCTCCCTCACCCCTCCACCCCTAACTCCCCCCCCTCCCTCCTTCCCTCCATCCCTCCCCCCCTCCCTCCACCCTTCCATCCCTCTCCCCCTCCCCCCTCCTTCCACCCTCCCTCCCCCCTTCTGGTTACAAAGGAAACCCTACGGGGACGGGCCCAACGGGGAAAGAGGGGTACTGGGAAAAGGGGAGGTCCCCCTCCCTCCCCTCCCCTCCCCCTCCCCCCTAACCCTCTCCCTCCCCCTTCCCCCTCCCCTCCTCCCCCTTCCCCCTCCCCTCCTCCCTCCCTCCCCTCCTCCCGGTTACAATGGAAACCCTACGAGGACGGGCCCAACGGGGAAAGAGGGGTACTGGGAAAAGGGGAGGTCCCCCTCCCTCCCCCCTTCCCCCATCCCATCCCCCCTCCCTCTCCTCTCCCTCCCCCTTCCCCCCGTTCCCCCCTCCCCTTCCCCCATCCCTCCACACCTCTCTCCTCCCTCCCTCCCCTTCCCTCCCTCCCATCCTCCCAATGCTTGTTTGAGATGGGTGCTACATTGTTTCGAAAAGCACCACTAACAGATCGCAGTGAGAAGCACTATGTGACCGCGAATGTTTCAAAACAAGCACTTAAAAAGCACTTATCTTTTTTTAAAGTATTTTTTTTAATTGCAAGTCACTTAACATACACAGATCAGCATTGGGCCCCTATGCTCGTGGGCCACCGGGGCAAGTGTTTCCCGGTTACAATGGAAACCCTACGGGGACGGGCCCAACGGGGAAAGAGGGGTACTGGGAAAAGGGGAGATCCCCCTCCCTCCCCTCCCCCCTACTCCCTCCCCCCTTCCCCCCTCCCCTTCCCCCCTCCCCTCCCCTCTCCCTCCCCCTCCCCTCCTCCCTCCACACCTCCCTCCCTCCCCCCTCCCGGTTACAATGGAAACCCTATGAGGACGGGCCCAACGGGGAAAGAGGGGTACTGGGAAAAGGGGAGGTCCCCCTTCCCCCCTCAACCCCTTCATCCCCCCTCCTTCCCACCTCCATCCCCACTCCCTCCCCCCCTCCTCCCCCTCCCTCCCCAACTCCCTCCCCCCTCCCCCCTAACTCCCCCCTCCCTCCTTCCCTCCCTCCCCAATCCCTCCCCCCCTCCCTCCACCCTTCCATCCCTCTCCCCCCTCCTTCCACCCTCCCTCCCCCCCTCCCGGTTACAATTGAAACCCTACGAGGACCGGCCCAACGGGGAAAGAGGAGTACTGGGAAAAGGGGAGGTCCCCCTCCCTCCCCCCTTCCCCTCCCCCCTACCCCCCTCCCTCCCCTCCCCCCTCCCTCCCCTCCCCTCCTCCCTCCACACCTCCCTCCTCCCTCCCTCCCCCTTCCCGCCCTCCCCTCCTCCCGGTTACAATGGAAACCCTACGAGGACGGGCCCAACGGGGAAAGAGGGGTACTGGGAAAAGGGGAGGTCCCCCTCCCTCCCCCCTACCCACCTCCCTCCCCTCTCCCTCCCCCCTTTCCCTCCTCCCTTCCCCCCTCCCCTCCCCCTCCCATCCCCCCCTCTCCCCCTCCCTCCCCCCTACCCCCTCCCTCCCCTCTCCCTCCCCCCTCCCCTCCCCCCCTCCCCTCCCCTCCTCCCTCCCCCTTCCCTCCCCCAACCCTCCCCCTTTCCTCCCCTCCCGGTTACAATGGAAACCCTACGAGGACGGGCCCAACGGGCCCACTCGGTCTAGTATACTACTAAAACTCTGCGGTCCAACATTCCGTGTGTATGTACGCAAACATTCCGTGTGTATGTACGGAAGATTCCGAAGATTTCTGTCCATAACTTACAAACCCTACTCCTCCCTGACGGTACACCAAAGCGCTACGATTTTTGTACCGCCATATTCACCATTAACATGGGCAACTATTGTAAGTACTTTCGTTCAAATTGAAGCTACCTTTTTAAAGCTAGAGAGATATTAAAGTTAAAATTTCTCATTTCTAACCCTTTTCTTGAAGGGGCTTCAGCGCGTGATGTCACAATGGCACCCGTGCACCAATGAGAGATCAGCTCGGTTTTAAATTTACATAATTTTTTTTCTGACCTTTTTTTTCAAGGTCTTCAGCTTGTGACGTCACAATGCTTGTGTGAGATGGTTTGCAACATTGTTGCGAAAAGCAACTGCCAGTTTTTTAAAGTTGTGCGAGTCACTTAACATACACAGATCAGCATGGGGCCCCTATTCCCTCCCTCCCCCCCTCCTCCCCTCAACCCCTTCCTCCCCACTCCTTCCCACCTCCATCCCCACTCCCTCCCCCCCTCCTCCCCAACTCCCTCCCCACCTCCCTCACCCTCCTCCCCTAACTCCCCCCCCTCCCTCCTTCCCTCCATCCCTCCCCCCCTCCCTCCACCCTTCCATCCCTCTCCCCCTCCCTCTCCTTCCACCCTCCCTCCCCCCCTTCTGGTTACAAAGGAAACCCTACGGGGACGGGCCCAACGGGGAAAGAGGGGTACTGGGAAAAGGGGAGGTCCCCCTCCCTCCCCTTACCCCCTCCCCCATCCCCCTCCCCCTAACCCTCTCCCTCCCCCTTCCCCCCTCCCCTCCCCCCTCCCCTCCTCCCTCCACACATCCCTCCTCCCTCCCTCCCCTCCTCCCGGTTACAATGGAAACCCGACGAGGACGGGCCCAACGGGGAAAGAGGGGTACTGGGAAAAGGGGAGGTCCCCCTCCCTCCCCCCTTCCCCCATCCCATCCCCCCTCCCTCCCCTCTCCCTCCCCTTCCCCCCGTTCCCCCCTCCCCTTCCCCCTCCCTCCCCTCCTCCCTCCACACCTCTCTCCTCCCTCCCTCCCCTTCCCTCCCTCCCATCCTCCCAATGCTTGTTTGAGATGGGTGCTACATTGTTTCGAAAAGCACCACTAACAGATCGCAGTGAGAAGCACTAAATGACCGTGGTCGTGAGAAGCACTAAATGACCGCGAATGTAGCAAAAACAGCACTTTAAACCACTTTAAACCACTGTTTTCAAGTAGTCTTTTTTATTGCAAGTCACTTAACATACACAGATCAACATGGGGCCTCTATGCTCGTGGGCCACCGGGGCAAGTGTTGCGAAACAGCACTTGGAGTGTGTCTGGGGGAGAGAGAGAATGGGGGGGGGGGGGTCTGAGAATGGGGACTGGGGAGGGGGACAACAGGGGTCGTTGCGGAGGGGGCTTGGTGGTGGGGGAAAGAGGGGTACTGGGAAAATGGGAGGTCCCCCTTCACCCCTCAACCCCTTCCTTCCCACCTCCATCCCCACTCCCTCCCCCCCTCCTCCCCCTCCCTCCCCAACTCCCTCCCCCTCCCTCCCCACCTCCCTCAAACCTCCCCCCTAACTCCCCCCCTCCCTCCTTCCCTCCATCCCTCCCTCCCCCAATCCATCCACCCTTCCATCCCTCTCCCCCTCCCCCCTCCTTCCACCCTCCCTCCCCCCTCCCGGTTACAATAGAAACCCTACGGGGATGGGCCCAACGGGGAAAGAGGGGTACTGGGAAAAGGGGAGGTCCCCCTCCCTCCCCTCCCCCCTACTCCCTCCCCCCTCCCTCCCCCTCCCCTCCTCCCTCCACACCTCCCTCCACACCTCCCTCCTCCCTCCCTCCCCCCATCCCGGTTACAATGGAAACCCTATGAGGACGGGCCCAACGGGGAAAGAGGGGTACTGGGAAAAGGGGAGGTCCCCCTTCCCCCCTCAACCCCTTCATCCCCCCTCCTTCCCACCTCCATCCCCACTCCCTCCCCCCCTCCTCCCCCTCCCTCCCCAACTCCCTCCCCCCTCCCTCCCCCCTCCCCCCTAACTCCCCCCTCCCTCCATCCCTCCCTCCCCAATCCCTCCTTCCCTACCTCCACCCTTCCATCCCTCTCCCCCCTCCTTCCACCCTCCCTCCCCCCCTCCCGGTTACAATTGAAACCCTACGAGGACGGGCCCAACGGGGAAAGAGGAGTACTGGGAAAAGGGGAGGTCCCCCTCCCTCCCCCCTTCCCCCATCCCATCCCCCCTCCCTCCCCTCTCCCTCCCCCTTCCCCCCTTCCCCCCTTCCCCCCTTCCCTCCTCCCCCCTCCCTCCCCTCCCCTCCTCCCTCCACACCTCCCTCCTCCCTCCCTCCCCCTTCCCGCCCTCCCCTCCTCCCGGTTACAATGGAAACCCTACGAGGACGGGCCCAACGGGGAAAGAGGGGTACTGGGAAAAGGGGAGGTCCCCCTCCCTCCCTCCCCCCTACCCACCTCCCTCCCCTCTCCCTCCCCCCCTTCCCTCCTCCCTTCCCCCCTCCCCTCCCCCCTCCCATCCCCCCCTCTCCCCCCTCCCATCCCCCCCTCTCCCCCCTCACTCCCCCCTACCCCCCTCCCTCCTACCCCCCTCCCTCCCCTCTCCCTCCCCCTCCCCTCCCCCCCTCCCTCCCCTCCTCCCTCCCCCTTCCCTCCCCCAACCCTCCCCCTTTCCTCCCCTCCCGGTTACAATGGAAACCCTACGAGGACGGGCCCAACGGGCCCACTCGGTCTAGTATACTACTAAAACTCTGCGGTCCAACATTCCGTGTGTATGTACGCAAACATTCCGTGTGTATGTACGGAAGATTCCGAAGATTTCTGTCCATAACTTACAAACCCTACTCCTCCCAGACGGTACACCAAAGCGCTACGATTTTTGTACCGCCATATTCACCATTAACATGGGCAACTATTGTAAGTACTTTCGTTCAAATTGAAGCTACCTTTTTAAAGCTAGAGAGATATTAAAGTTAAAATTTCTCATTTCTAACCCTTTTCTTGAAGGGGCTTCAGCGCGTGATGTCACAATGGCACCCGTGCACCAATGAGAGATCAGCTCGGTTTTAAATTTACATAATTTTTTTTCTGACCTTTTTTTTCAAGGTCTTCAGCTTGTGACGTCACAATGCTTGTGTGAGATGGTTTGCAACATTGTTGCGAAAAGCAACTGCCAGTTTTTAAAAGTTGTGCGAGTCACTTAACATACACAGATCAGCATGGGGCCCCTATTCCCTCCCTCCCCCCCCTTCCCCCCTCAACCCCTTCCTCCCCACTCCTTCCCACCTCCATCCGCACTCCCTCCCCCCCTCCTCCCCAACTCCCTCCCCACCTCCCTCACCCCTCCTCCCCTAACTGCCCCCCCTCCCTCCTTCCCTCCATCCCTCCCCCCTCCCTCCACCCTTCCATCCCTCTCCCCCTCCCCCTCCTTCCACCCTCCCTCCCCCCCTTCTGGTTACAAAGGAAACCCTACGGGGACGGGCCCAACGGGGAAAGAGGGGTACTGGGAAAAGGGGAGGTCCCCCTCCCTCCCCCCTCCCTCCCCCCTTCCCCCATCCCATCCCCCCTCCCTCCCCTCTCCCTCCCCCTTCCCCCCTTCCCCCCTCCCCCCCTCCCCCCTCCCTCCCCTCCCCTCCTCCCTCCACACCTCCCTCCTCCCTCCCTCCCCCTTCCCGCCCTCCCCTCCTCCCGGTTACAATGGAAACCCTACGAGGACGGGCCCAACGGGGAAAGAGGGGTACTGGGAAAAGGGGAGGTCCCCCTCCCTCCCTCCCCCCTACCCACCTCCCTCCCCTCTCCCTCCCCCCCTTCGCTCCTCCCTTCCCCCCTCCCCTCCCCCCTCCCATCCCCCCCTCTCCCCCTCCCTCCCCCTACCCCCCTCCCTCCCCTCTCCCTCCCCCTCCCCCCCTCCCTCCCCTCCTCCCTCCCCCTTCCCTCCCCCAACCCTCACCCTTTCCTCCCCTCCCGGTTACAATGGAAACCCTACGAGGACGGGCCCAACGGGCCCACTCGGTCTAGTATACTACTAAAACTCAGATCTTGTATATATATATTTTTTGGGTTTGACCTGAATTATTTGATATATTTATTTGTTCGTATCAGTGATTGCGGTAAAACGGTGAACAGTAGCGCGACGGTTTTTGCACCGACTTAATCGCCAACCTCCCAAACGACCAGCCGTGATATTTTCATTTGATTCAGTCGCATGTTTTTTAAGTTACAGAGGTTTTAAAGCGCTGCCCCCCCACCTTTTCAGGGGGGCGCTGCGGTGCGGATTTAGTCTTCAGCTTGTGATGTCACAATGCCCCTGTGAGATGAGCTCGAGCTGCCCCCCCTCCCCCTCCCCTTCAGCGTGTGATGTCACAATGGACAAGCAGCTGCTATTGGGTGTCTACTCTTTACAAATTTACATCTTTTTATTTTTAACCTTTTTTTCCAAGGTCTGCAGCTTGTGACGTCACGATGCTTGTGTGAGATGGGTTCTACATTGTTGCGAAAAGCAGCTGATTGTTTTTTAAAGTTGTGTTTTTTATTGCAAGTCACTTAACATACACAGATCAGCATGGGGCCCCTATGCTCGTGGGCCACCGGGGCAAGTGTTTCGAAAAAAGAAAGGGGAGGTCCCCCTTCCCCCCCTCAACCCCTTCCTCCCCACTCCTTCCCACCTCCATCCCCACACCCTCCCCCCCTCCACCCCAACTCCTTCCGCATCCCTCCCCACCTCCCTCACCTCTCGGGGACGGGCCCAACGGGGAAAGAGGGGTACTGGGAAAAGGGGAGGTCCCCCTCCTTCCTTCCCCCCTCCCTCCCCCCTCCCTCCACCTCCCCCTTCCCCCCCCCTTCCCCCTCCGCTCCCACCCCTTCCCCCCTCCCCTCCCCCCTCCATCCCCCTCCCCTCCTCCTTCCCTCACCCCCTTCCTCCCCGCCTCCCGGTTAAAATGGAAACCCTACGAGGACGGGCCCAATGGTGAAAGAGGGGTACTGGGAAAAGGGGAGGTCCCCCTCCCTCCCTCCCCCCTTCCCCCTCCCTCCCCCCTCCCTCCACCTCCCCCCTTCCCCCCTCCCCCCCTTCCCTCCCCTCCACCCCCTTCCCTCCCCTCCTCCCTCCCCTCCTCCCTCCACACCTCCCTCCTCCCTCCCTCCCCTCTCCCTCCCCGCCTCCCGGTTACAATGGACGGGCCCAACGGGGAAAGAGGGGTACTGGGAAAACGGGTGGTCCCCCTCCCTCCCCCCTTCCCCCTTCCCTCCCCCTACCCCCTCCCTGCCCTCTCCCTCCCCCCTTCCCCCCTCCCCCCCTCCGTCCCCTCCCCCATCCACACCTCCCTCCTCCCTTCCCTCCCCCCCCACTCCCCTCCCGGTTACAATGGAAACCCTACAAGGAAGGGCCCAACGGGGAAAGAGGGGTACTGGGAAAAGGGGAGGTCCCCCTCCTTCCCCCTCCCTCCCCCTCCCTCCCCCTACCCCCTCCCTCCCTCCCCCCACTCCCCTCCCGGTTACAATGGAAACCCTACAAGGACGGGCCCAACGGGGAAAGAGGGGTACTGGGAAAAGGGGAGGTCCCCCTCCCTCCCCTTCCCCCCTCCCCTCCCCCTCCCTCCCCACTACCCCCCTCCCTCCCCCCTCTCCCCCTCCCTCCCCCCTCTCCCCTCCCCCTCCCCTCCTCCCTCCTCCCTCCCTCCCACTTCCCTCCCTCCCCTCCTCCCGGTTACAATGGAAACCCTATGAGGACGGGCCCAACGGGGAAAGAGGGGTACTGGGAAAAGGGGAAGTCCCCCTCCCTCCCCCCCTTCCCTCTCCACTCCCTCCCCCTCCCCCCTCCCTCCCCTCTGCCTCCCCTTCCCCCCTCCCCTCCCCCTCCCTCCCCCTCCCCCCTACCCCTCTCCCTCCCCTCTCCCCCCTTCCCCCCTCCCCTCCCCCCTCCCATCCCCCCCTCCCCTCCCCCTCCACACCTCCCTCCTCCCTCCCTTCCCTCCCCCCCACTCCCCTCCCGGTTACAATGGAAACCCTACGAGGACGGGCCCAACGGGCACACTTGTGCTAGTACACTACTAAAACTCAGATCTTGTATATATATATTTTTTGGGTTTGACCTGAATTATTTGATATATTTATTTGTTCGTATCAGCGATTGCGGCAAAACGGTGAACAGTAGTGCGACGGTTTTTGCACCGACTTAATCGCCAACCTCCCAAACGACCGGCCGTGATATTTTCATTTGATTTAGTCGCATGTTTTTTAAGTTACAGAGGTTTTAAAGCGCTGCCCCCCCCCCTTTTTTCAGGGGGGCGCTGCGGTGCAGATTTAGTTTTCAGCTTGTGGCTTGTGACGGCTACATTGTTTCGAAAAGTTTCCAGAAAAGGATTTAGTTTTCAGCTTGTGACGGCTACATTGTTTCGAAAGGTTTCCAGAAAAGCACTGATTGTTTTGTTATTGCAAGTCAAGTCAAGTCAAGTCAAGTCAATTATATTTGTATAGCACATTTAAAAACAACCCATGTTGACCAAAGTGCTGCACATCTGATTAGGAAAAAAAAAAAAAAAGAAGGTTATAGTGGTCACTTGACATACACAGATCAGGAGGACGGGCCCAACGGGCACACTTGGAGAGTAAGAGTGGGGCTGGGGGAGGAGAGAATGGGGGGTGTGGGGACGGGCCCAACGGGCCCGCTTTGAACGGGCACACTTGTTCTAGTATACTATTAAAACTCAGATCTTGTGTGTATGTAGATATATATATATATATATTTTTGGGAATGACCTGAACCGTACGTAACATCGATTGCGGAAAAAAGGGAAACCGTAGCGCGACGGTTTTCGCACCGCCTCAATCGCGAATCTCGCGCTCGCTCGGCCGTGATATTTTCATTTACTTTGGTGGCGTATTTTTTAAGTTACAGAGGTTTTAAAGCGCTGGCCCCCCCCCCCCCCTGAAAAGGGGGCGCTGCGGTGCAGATTTAGTCTTCAGCTTGTGACGGCAACATTGTTTCGAAAAGTTTCCAGAAAAGCAATGAAGTTTTAAAGTTGTGTTTTTTGTTATTGCAAGTCAAGTCAAGTCAATTATATTTGTATAGCACATTTAAAAACAACCCACGTTCACCAAAGTGCTGCACATAAGTCAAGTCAAGTCAAGTCAATTATATTTGTATAGCACATTTAAAAACAACCCACGTTGACCAAAGTGCTGCACATCTGATTAGGAAAAAAAAAAAGAAGGAAGTTATAGTGGTCACTTGGCATACACAGATCAGGAGGACAGGCCCAATGGGCACACTTGGAGAGTAAGAGTGGGGCTGGGGGAGGAGAGAATGGGGGGTGTGGGGACGGGCCCAACGGGCCCGCTTTGCTAGTCTATCTATCCATCTATCTATCTATCTATCTATCTATCTATATACTATTAAAACTCACTTCTTGGACTTCCGGTGGCGCTATGGAGGGCTAGAGGATAACGCCAGCCAGCTCCTCGTAAAAACGGAGAAAAACCGGGGATAAATCGACCTACCTGCTGCCTGCTGTCTCTGCAGCGATTGCACCGATTGTTATGAGTGACGCTATCAGGCGCGCGACTTATAATGCTTCCACAGCACAGCCCACCTGCGGATAAAACGAAAAGTCGGGCTACCAGGCAGAATCCGCGGGAAGGCCTGACTGAAGCCTCGGCCTCAGGTAGGACGTTATCCCAAGAAGATGTGACGGGGAAAAAATTGACCAAAAAAGCGGAAGGTGAGGAACTCAAAAACTTTATTGCAAGTGAAATTTCTGGTTTGAGGGAAGAAATAAAGCAGATGAATGTTGCTGGAGAAATAAAAAAAATTAAGGAGGAAATGAAGGACTTAAAGCTTGAGACTAATAATATAGCAGAGGATTTGAAGAATGATTTGTCGAAAGAAATCTCTGAAATAATATTTGGACTATCAAAGGAGATGAATGAGAAAATTAAAAATGGGAAAGTTGAATTTGATGAAAGGCTGAATCCTGTGGAAAAGGCATTGAATCTGCAGACGGGTGTTATAAAAGACCTTGAAGAGCTAGCCGAAACAAGCGCTCACACCACAGCAAAGCTCGTTACAGAAAATCAACGTCTAACTGATATGCTGGTCAAAATAAACGAGAAGTGTATTGAACTGGAAGGTCGCCAGAGAAGACAGAACTTAAGAATTGCAGGTATCCCAGAAGGGGAAGAGAAAGATCAAGATATCCGAGAATTCACTGCAAATCTACTGCAAAAAGTTTTATCTCTGGACCAAAAGCCTCAACTAGCCCGAGCACATAGAGTGATGAGACGCCAGACAAGAGTAGGCGCACCCCTAAGACAAATGATAATAAAGGTACAAAACGACTATGTTGTGGAGGAGATAATGCAAAAAGCATCAAGAAACAGAAAGCTTGATTTTAAGGGTCACAGGATCAGCATTTACCGAGATTACCCAGCAGAGGTTGCAAGGAAACGAAAAGCATTCAACGAGACCAAAAGTATTCTGAGGGAAGTGGAGGATTTGAAATATGGTGTGAGTTACCCAGCTACCTTAAGAGTTACTTATGACAAGAAGGAATACTTTTTCTCCGACCCTGTGAAAGCACTGGACTTTGCCAAGAAGATTAGGCCATGAGAGGATGCCTGGTCCCTCATCATGAATAAATGACTTTACAGGACTGCACTGAATTGAATTAATGACCAAAGAAGCTGAGAAAGAAGTGGATCGGAAATTCTGCCATGGATACTAATAACTGCGCTACTAATATAATTAACTAATGAATACTAAAATTATACCGCGGTATTTTTAACAATTAGAATCAATAATTATTACTAATGACTAATACTTATAAAGTTACTTATTACTTATAATGGAATGATTAGAGTCAGAGTTAAATACAGAGCTTGATTTTATTTGTTATGTTTGGAAATCTGCTAGTAATTCTCATGGTCATTTTTACTTTTATTGTTCCTTTAACTCTGGGTTTTATTATTTGTATCATAACTCTTCCAACTATTGGAACTTTATATACTCCCGGTAAAATATTGCTATGGAACACAAGTTCCAAGAAATATAGGGGCTGGATAAGTTCGAAACATCAACTACGGAAGTCGGTAGATGGGTAGCCATGCTAGTATGGCTAGCACTAACTGCACTAACACTAGATGTAGTTTTTTCCTTCTTTGTGCACAATACTAACTTTTTAATCTATTCTCTTTTTTTTTCTATTACAAACTATCATTATTATTTTCAGTTTGAACGGAGTTACAAATTGGAGCAAAGGAGATATATATGTGAGAGGTATTTAAGAGTCTTAAAATTCATCTATTCAGAGTTCGGGTGCGGGGTCGGGTCTGTCGAACTGAACCATTGGCTCTATTATAGACCCCCATAGACAAAAAAATGCAAGATTTAAAAATGAACACGGGGAATGAAGGAATAACGTTCTGCAGTTGGAATGTTAAAGGTATTAATGAACCAATTAAGAGAGGTAAAATATTAGCACATTTAAAAGCAATTAAAGCTGACGTGATTTTCATCCAAGAAACACACTTAAAAAAAGATGCCGAGCATAGGCTGAAAGCTAAATGGATAGATAAAACATATCATTCTTCTTTTACACATAAATCAAGAGGCGTAGCAATATTATTTCGGAAAGGTACTTTATTCAAACACACATCAACTATAACCGATAAGGATGGCAGATATATTATTGTAATAGGAGAATTAAATGCACAAAAAATGATTTTTGTCAATGTATATGGACCAAACTTTGATAGTCCACTGTTCTTCAAGAAAATATTTAACTGCATTCCGGAAATAGCACAACATAATTTAGTAATTGGAGGA